>NW_028142791.1:0-27895 GCF_055691185.1 Crinia signifera | reverse complement strand
AAAAAGGTCTGCCCTTTTCCCAAATGCTCCGCGCACGGAGAATTACAAGCAAAAATTATGACCTGGAGAAGTCACTGACAGATATGGTCTCAAAATTCCGCATGCGGGGATATGATCTGACTGCATTGGAGCACACTAAAGCGAGAGTCCTTAATATGTCGAGAGAAGAAGCTCTGGTTTCCAAGGGGGCCTCTAAAAACATAGATAACAGAGTTATCTGGGTTAACTCATTTCATCCAGTAAGTGAAGAAATCAAAAGCATATCCAAGAAGTATTGGCCAATTGTTAGCACTGACCCGGCTTTGCCAACATTTAGCAACAAAACCTTACTGCACTCTTACACCAAGGGCAAAAGCCTAAGAGATCATCTGGTCAGGAATGATGTCACCTTTCCGATGGGCAGAGATGCGCCCTTTTGGGGTAACCCGAAGAAAGGGTGCTTCAAGTGCAGCGGGTGCACAACATGTAGCTATATGATTCAATGTGAATCATTCTGCCACCCATTCTCAGGCAAAAAATTCAAGATACAGCATAGGGTCGGGTGTAACACAAAATTTGTGATCTATCTGATCAGTTGCCCTTGCGGCCGACACTATGTCGGCAAGACAGACAGAACCTTTAAAGAGAGGGCAGCTGCACACCGTTCAGCAATTAAATCGGCCATTCAAACCGGACATAGTGAGCAGCCTGTGGCCCGGCATTTCGCCGAGGCCAGACACAATCTTGCAACGCTCCGTTACCGGATCATTGATCATGTCCCCCCTATGAAAAGGGGTGGGGATAGATCTTTGAAGCTTCTCCGTTTGGAGAGCCGCTGGATTTTTAATTTAGACACACTAAATCCACGAGGCTTAAACGAGAATTTAGGCCTGTCATGTTTTCTATAAATGTTTTTTCTAAAGGTCCGGGACACTCTGTTCTAGCCATACTGCTCTCCATAGGTATACTGAATTTATTCTAATTGAGTGTTTGCCAAGTAGTGAGTAAGTGGTTTTATTTAAACAGGCATATTTCAGGAAGGTATGCCAACATTATATAATTGACATTTGATGGCTGTATAGTACAAAAAAGTTATATCTGAAATTAGGATGCAGTCAGTTAGTGTTGTTTTTACGTATGTTTGTGGTATTTTTCATTGCTTTTGTATATGGATTGGCCGCCTACAGCAGGGCGATCAATTCTGTGTTTTTAACATGTGTTCTTTTTGTATATATTTGTCTGTAACCATGGTACCTGTGGCTTTGTTTACAGGTTGCCATGGCTACTATGCACGCACGGGGCTCCTTCGTGCTTCCCGCTGCGTCTGCCGGCGTGTGACGTCATCTTGCAGCGATGCCGCGGGAGACGACGGGCGGCACGAACGCTCTGGCTTAAGGTATTTAAATGTGGTTTGTTTCACTGTATATGTCATTCCTGCACCTTGATAAAGGAGCCAGTGGGCTCGGAAACGTTGGTCAGCGACCCACAGCGTGGTCTATTTTTTTCCTGAGTGCCGCCATCTCCCCCTGTACTATATATATATATATATATATATATATATACATATATACGCAATACAATTTCTATATAAAAAAATTAAAGAGAATATATTGAATGTAGTGTCCTATTGCCAAAAAACACACACACAACACAGGAGGTGGTACAACAAACACACCCATATGCATATACCCATAAAAGGTTTTACAGTACTTCTCCTGTTTATATCCACTTGTTATCAGGGTCCTATTGTTCCGTGAATAGCAGTGTGTGGGGTCAGACAGATCTCCCAAATTTGGAGATATTGCAGAGTGGGACTACAGTATGTGGCCTATACAAAAAGGAGAAATGGCTTCATGGGGATGATGCTCCCATGAGGCCACACCCCATTTCTCTGCCTTGGAGGTATGAACAGAGCTTTATGAGCTGCTGTCCATACCTCCTGCCCCCTGCCTGCCATGAATAGACGCTGTGAGCAGGCAAACAGTGTCTATTCCCCGCAAAAATTGTGACTTCATAATACTACGCTTGGCTGGTGACATGTAAAATAGGATCTGTTACTTTGTTTGTGTGTAGGTACCTATAGCACATCCTTGTGCAGCTGTGAGCAGGGCAATCCCATAATTATCAGGAGAGGCCAATGGTCCACCGGACTTCCATTCCTTGCCATTTGGGCGGCTTGTGAATGGGTTCGATGTCTCTGTAACAGACACATTTCATATTTGCATGTCCTGTCAGTGTATGCAGATCACCATAACATATTTTTCAAGTTCCGCATTTAGGTACCTACCTCAGACATCATAACTTTCACCTACCCTTATTGCTTTTATCTCACACCATAACAAATCAGTAGTGTGTTCTGCACCCTCTTAAAGAATATCAGTAAGAGCTAAATATAATTACACTAATGCAAAGTGGTACCAGTGCTCATATGATATTCTTTACTATTACAGGCAAAAATACAAGCCATAGAGAAATTGTCAATATTTCAGGTCAAGGAAATAGTCTATAATTCCCAATATATATTTATAATGTCTTGTTATTTGCAGGCTGCAATGTCCTAATTTTTTTTATACACTAATACGTGTTACAAACTACAATTTTAAATATTTATATAAATATGCTTATACAGTATGTTTTATTGTTTCAGTGTTTTGACGTAAGGAGGACATCAACATGTGGACTTAGCTAACACTAAAGAAGAAGGTGAAGTCTTCAACTAAGTGAAAACTACTCACTGCGGTATAAAACCCCTCTTTGGATCAGTTTACGTAAAGTAAATGAAACAAGATACAAGACTATGCGTTTCCACTGAGAGATTTATTTTTATTAAAATTGTAACTTATATGTATGTGTTATATTGAGAGAGTTTATCCATACAAAATTAAAATGAATTAGACAAACATATTTTTTTGTTATATAAAGTGTTTAAAGCACTTTGTTCTCTACAAAAATAAAAAATACAAATAAAGATTTCTGTTGGTATTGGTGATTAAAAAAATTATATTCAGTCAATAGTGCCAGTAACAGTAAAAGAGGCTGGTATTCCCATTTTGACTAGCTGTTTTCTTTGCTCCAAGTATAATATTCACACACTGGCCAATGCATGAATTGAATCTCAAAAGAGAAAAACTCTGTTGATGAACAACATTATACACAGGCATCTCAATGTCCTTTATGTGAAGGTAAAGGGGGGAATTGTGTGTGTGTGTGTGTGTGTGTGTGTGTGTGTGTGTGTGTGTATGTATGTATGTATGTGTGTGTTGTCAAAAACAAAAACATTAACATTCTAATGAGGTTAGGGATGCATAGTTCTAGGAGATTGTATTTACTTGTGGATCTGTCCAGTATTTTTTCTAACATTTTGGGGGAAATTTACTAAGATGTGTATTCTACTTCACATGTGATGTTGCTACAGGCAACCAATTAGATCCTGTCTACTATCTTCTAGAGGGTGATAAATAAATAATTCTGATTAGTTGCCCATAGCAACATCACATGTGAGGTAGAATACACATGTTAGTAAATTTCCCCCAAAATGTTAGAAAAAATACTGGACAGATCCACAAGTAAATGCAATCTCCTAGAACTATACATCCCTAACCTCATTAGAATTTTTATGTTTTTGATTACACACACATACATACACACACACACAGTCTATCTCTCTCATACACACACACACACACACACACACACACACACACAAAAGCATCATGCTTTATGCCACAATGTTTATTTTCACATAAACACTGCTTTTTTTTCAATATTCCATCGTTGTCAGTTATCAGCCCATGCTTTTGGAAAAAATGGAGGCAAGTCCCCACAATAAAGGGGGTGTGAAGAATCCATCATTGACTGAAGATTCCATGGCCTCTACAAAAGGTGGGCGGAGATTCCATGGCCTCTGCGATAGGTGGCATGGTCAGCACCATGGGTGCTGCAAGCTGCCAGATTCTATGGCTGGGTGCTTTGATCCAATGCTACTTCCTAGGATGCAGCTCAGATCATAGGCACCGAAACCGTGGGTGCTCTGGGGCCCGAGCACCCACAGAAAGTGAGGAGCACCCACGGCATGGGCCAGGGCAGCGGGGTCCCAGTAGCGGATATACAGTCAGCAGCGGGGGTCCCTGCGGCGGATGGGAACTAGTAGCGGTATTAATACCACTGCTAGTTCCCATCTTCCACAGGGACCCTGCTGCTGACGGCATATCCGCTGCTGGGACCCCGCTGCGGCGCTACTAGGATCCCCGACGTGAGCAGCAGGTGAGTCCCGGAGGCAATGGGGGGTGGTAGTCCGGTGGGGGGGGGTCTGTGGGAGCACCCACCTGATGAAATGCAAATCGGCGCCCCTGGCTCGGATCACTATTGCAGCAGAAGGTATCTGAATGTAATATACGCCTTCTGTTGCATTCACATACAGCCAGGGCTGTCGCCATCACTAGGCAGCTATAGGCATTTGCCTAGGGTGCCGGCCAGTGGAGGGCGGAAGTTTGGAGCAGCCCCCCCCCCCATGGAGGTCAGCACCGCCGGTGGCCGCAACTCTACCCCCCCTGAGCATCACCCCCCATTCAGTGACTTTCCTCGCACAACCCCCCCCCCAGCAGAGTTCCTGGATCGGAGGGACGCAGAGACGGCGACAGGGAGTAGCAGGGACGCAGACGCAGGCAGCAGCGGTAAGTTTCCCACAGCACTATCTTTTTCCCTGGTAGAGTAGGAGAACCCCCAGGTCCCCCCGTGGAGTGCCATGGCCAAACCCAGGTCCCTCCTGCGCTGCATCACCCAGAACCCCAACAACCACCCCCCCCCCCATGGATCAGATGAGCACCGGCCGTGCATACAGCAAATCTGACCACACCTGAATTGCCCCCCTCTAAACACCTGAAAATGCAATAGTATCCGAGATGTAGGAGGTGAAGGATGCCAGCCAATCTCAGACATATTTTTAAAGCAACAATCATTTACAAGACATGGTTTTTCCTTGTGAATTATTGCTGCTTTAAAAGAAACATCAGAGATTGTCTGGCGTCCCGCACCTCCGACAATCTCGGATGCTATTATATTCTCAGAGTATCAGTTGTTAAATAACTTAAATGATTGATCAGCTGTTGATACCATAATTAATACTACTCATACGAGCAGCATGTACACCATCATTGCCATTTGCAAGGTCATGGTTTTGGTTTAGAATGGGCAGCAGCTCTTTGAATTAATAATGTTCATGCTCACACCATAAATTTAATAAGCAAATCAGCAAAAAAGGAAAGGATGTGTAAAGGTCAGTAACGCTACAATAATCCCTGCTATCACCTCATCAAAGGAGTGCAGCAGTTTACAAATGTTCTCCACAATTTTATTCCCCTTGGTGAAAAAAGAAATTGACTCATATTTTCTATGTAATACAGCAAAATCATCATGGTATTTCTAGACTCCTGCAATCTCTTACACATTGCCTTGGTAACAATTAATTTGGAGGATCACAAAATGAGTTCATGCTGTAGCAAATTGTTCCTTCTTTGCAATGATGTAAAAGCAATATCGTCGTTTAAAATGGGCATTATATGTTAAATAATCTTAAATTACTCTTATTTGGCAATTTGTAAAGCACCGTATGCATAAATACATTTTTCTATTTTAGGAAGAGCAAAGGCAATTTCTTATTGTCTCAAGTATTATAAAAGCACATCTTCCTTACAGCTTTAGATCACACATGCAATTGTGCACTCACACATGACACTGACCATAACCCACTGCGCTGGTCACAATAGGATGTTGATCAGTTTCATGTGCTTTTGTGACCAGGGCATTTTTTACAGGGGATAAGCAGTGTAATCGCACAGGGCACCAAGCCTCTACCATGCCATTGCACAGCTTGTGTGCTAACTGCTGACTACTATTGCTGTTGGCCCACCAAGTCGTCCCTTCCACCTAAACCCTAGTACTCTGTTCGGTGGACTAAGTTACTCCGAATGACACTGCCGCATGCATCCTAACACAGAATGACTGTGTTTAGGATACAGCAACATCATTTAGAGTAACTCCGCAAACTGAGCCGAGTACTAGATCCAACTCTGAAGAGTGGGTGGCTGCGCTGATAAGGGGATGATGCAGGGGCGCTAGTGGCTGCCATTTTAGAACAGTATCAGTGATTTCTGCGCCAGGTGATCTTTTTCTGCAAGGCCACACCCCTTGTGCAGCCACACACCATTTCTGGGGCAGTGGTCACATGGGGGGGGGGATTTTTACCTGTTTGCACTGGGAGATAAATAGTCTAGAGACAGAACTGTTTGTAACCATCCAAAAAATATACTATTCATTAATAAAGAACCTTACTGGCAAGAGAAAAAGGTGTCATAAACAGGTACCGTTATTTCATCACTATTGATGGTCTGATACCCATTATATTTGCTACCTACCAACCCTCAATGTACAGGAGCGCCAGTTCATGTTAGAACTATTAGAGCCTGAAATGAGGAGACTGCGGTGCCTCAATGTGACTTATACAAAAATAGGTAGCATGGGGTTCCCCCTACATCAAACTGTCGAAGGACACAATAAAATTAAATTACATTATCATTTAACCCCTTCAGTGGTGTGTTTTTTTTAAGGAGTGCTCCCCACTGGGCAAGTGTTTTTTTGGAAGTGCTCCCTAAAACCCCCCACCACTGTGTCTACCGGTGACAGGCAGATCACTACATCAGCCGCTGCCCGGCCCTGCCCCACGGCAACCCGGATGTGCGTGATGTTAGTAAGGGTCATGCTGCAAACAGCTGGGGGGAAGGAGCTGGGGCTGGGCAGTCGGCACCAGGCAGCGGCTGAAGCTGAGCTCAGCTCAGCGGCGCTGCCTGGCACTAAGCAGCGCACACAGTGGTAATCCTGAGAATTTTCCGGGTTTGCCAATCTGGGCACTGGCGCATAGCTAGGAAAATACTTGGGAGTACCACTGAAGAGGTTAAGGCCAGATGTATCAAGCTTCAAAAAGTGATAAAAATAGAGAGTGATAAATATCAGCTTATACCTGTCATTTTTCAAACCTAGCCTGTTAGATGACAGTTAGGGTCTGAACTTGGTGTCATAAAAGTTTGACTGCAACTTCTGAAATAATGTAAGTGGTAATAGCTTGTGTTCTAAAATAATTACGGTATTCTTATGTTGAGTCTTTTGCAAAATTCAAAAGGTTGCATAAAGTATGTAGCTGTCCAGCAGACAATTAATTAGTACAGCACAGAAAAGACATTACTCTGACATTCAGCATAATATGAATGCCAGCAGGTGGAAATAAAAGGAACAGTTTGCTTAATATTCAACTGCTCTTTGACATTATATATATATATATATATATATATATATATATATATATATATATATATATATATATATATATACTGTATATAGGAGGGGGGTACACGGCAGCACTCACTCGGGTTTTTACAAGGAAGACTCTTAAACAAGGAGCAGTGGTCAACGTTTCGGAGTTTAATCCGTTTTCAAGACCTGACAAACCAACAGATGTAGATACAGAACATACCTTTATACCGTGTGTTTCAAACATCTCCTCCTCTCTCTCCACCCACCAGCCTGTACCGGCATCACTGCTGCTTCTGGCTTCTAGGTTCTCGGGACAGCTTGTGTATCGTGCAACTGACGTCATCTCACAGGGTCCCCCCTATCCACTCGCTGCTATGGAGATGGGACATGCAGACAGAGGCATCCTGTAGCTCTGTGACAGAGCGGAGACACCCTCCGTCTGCACAGGAGCACAGATCTCTCACACGTTGTCTCCATCTCCACATACCCCGAGCTCTGGGGATCACAGGAATGGACATCGGGTTACAGCGCTGGTCGGACCAACCAGATGGGCGTCCGATTGTTAGGCAACTCACTGGTGGCTGTAAGGCATTAAAGGGGACCAGAGCTGTAACACACAATGAAAGACAACATAGACAATAAAATGCATAACACCACAAAAGTGAATGTGTAAACTGTAGAGAAAAACATAACACTGGTAAGTGACACAAGAGCAGTGGAGACTCAAAGGAACAGGTTCAAAGGAAGTTGTTCATTAAGCCCTCTGGGGTTTATGGTTTCAAGATAGATAGATCCATTAAGCCTCAAGTATGAGCAATTTCATGCCTCTATCTCCACCTCAAATTTCAAAAGGGACATGGTCAATAATAACATATTTTAAATTTGCTAAGGAGAGTTTTGCCGACACAAAGTGCTGGGCAGCAGGTTGGTCATTGTCCTTAGGGTTGGTCAGTTGTCTTCCTTTACTGCTGGAGTGCCGGGTTCCAATATTTGCTTATATATATATATATATATATATATATATATATATATATATATATATATATATATATATATATATATATATATATATATATATTACATTTCCTACTAAAGCAATGAAAATCTTCATTAACAATATTCTCCCCATCACCTGGGGTCAGACCATGCTCCGATCACCTTCCAATGGGACATACTTAACCAATTCTCTCCCCCCTCGCCCATTTATTGGCCAACCCAACATCCAAACATCAGAATCTTTCCATTTGTTCCAACACTGTAATTCACTCTCAGACACATCTATCCTGAACTACTGCTGCTCCTTGAAGGCGGTTACCAGAGGAGTGGCTATCCAGGCAGGGGCTAGGTTTAAAAAACGACACCAACAAAAAATAGCCGACCTGGAATCTATCTTAAAGACTCTGGAGAACCAAAACAAGATAAAACCCTCAAAACGCCTCTGGAAACAGCTCACTGGGGTCAGATCTCAACTCCAGAAACTCCTTTTAGCCCACACACAAGCCGCCCTTAATATACTCATTGCCTTCTTCTTAGTAGGCAATAGAGCAGGTAAAATGCTCGCCCGTAAGCTGCGTGTCACAATGGGTTGTTGTGGATCCACTAAGGATGGTTGCTCTGATACAGAAGGGAGCGGTGGTGAGAGTATTGCCGGTCTGATATATTGTCTTTGCATAAGAGAAGCCCTCTAGGAGTTTGGTGGAACTCCCGACCAGAAGCGCAGAATCTAACTGAGTGGCGGTTTTCACCAGTGATTCCTGCAAGGGAATTTGGACTCCGCTGCGTCCACCCAGCAGGTTGCGGCCCTCTGACGGAAGCCTTCTTGAGTGGCTTAAGCACTGGCAGGAACCGGAGGACTACTTGGCCTTGGAGGAACACTTGGCGGTATAAGGGAACTCGGGTATAACGGAACTCCGGAAGCACACTCGGCAATATATGGAACTCAGGAGGCACACTTGGCGGTATACAGAACTCAGGAGACTTCACTTGGCAATATAACGAAACTCAGGAGGCACACATGGCGATATAACGAAACTCAGGAGGTGAACTGGGCAATATAACAAAACTCAGGGGGCACACTTGGCGGTATAACAAAACTCAGGAGGTGCACTTGGCAATATAACGAAACACAGGAGGCACACTTGGTGGGAAGGCGGAACTCAGGATACCCACTTGGCGGTATACAGGTAACACAGGTATCAGGGTGCAGTAGCAGGCAGGAAGAAGCAGGGTAATACTTCAGCAGGCTGTCAGCTGGAGACTGACCTAAGTCAGCAGAAGCATCAGCACTGGGGGGGCAGGCATAGCTGCCTTTTATCCCTCCCAGGGGGTGACATCACTGACCCAACCTCTTAACAGAGGTTATATCTGGTCCTACCCCCTGCCCAGAAGTGCCATCCTGAGAGCCGGCCACAGGAATCGCCGAACCCCGAGGGACAGCCACCAGAACCTGCCCAGAGAGGAGAGCAGAGACCTGCGGGGACATCCAGTGGCAAAGCAGTGACGTTAGTGCCCGTCTCTGTGAGTACCAGTACCTGCAGCCGCGGTGAGCCCTGACAGTACCCCCTCCTTTATGAGTGGACTCCGGACATCCGAATTTTGTTGAGCAGTGGCTTAAACAGATATTCACATAAGAAGTGTTTGCGCAACAATTCACTGTCGATAGAGCACACAGAATACAACTAAGACCACCACCACCCAGAGCCCCCACAAGAACTCTGAAGACAGAGACACAGCCTTGAGACTGGCTCTGGAAAAAGGCTCCATTATGTATGACACCCACAGTGTATCACTGTACCCAGACTTCGCCATAGAGGTTAAAAAGAACTGGGCCAGCTTCATAGAAGTTAAAAGACGTCTGCAGGATTTGTATATGAAAAATTCCATGATATCTCCTGCGCGATTGCGCGTAATATACGAAAATGATACCTTCTTCTTTACAAGCTCAAAAGATGCAGAAGATATAATTGCTACATGAAATGTGTGTGTGTGTATATATATATATATATATATATATATATATATATATATATATATATATATATATATATATTGTGGGTTTAGAAGCGGCACTCTGATTGGAATAGGTAACTGCCCCGGGTGCCTGCAGTGAAATGAAGATGCTGTAGATAGGATCTGAGTCACTCCAGGGGTCTTTGTACACATAGATCAAACGATCAAACGATAAAGTGGGGTTTATTGAAGAAAAACAATCTGGCAAATGCATATCAGCCAAAGAAAACACACTACCCCGCTCGGCGGCGGGGAAACATATGAGCGCTCGGCGGCGCAAATACAAATATATAACTTACCAGCTCCTGTACGCCTCACCGGCCGGGTGCTGCACACGTCCACTCCTGGGTAGGGTGGCGCCTGCTGCTGACGTCCGTCTCAACTGTGTTGCCAAGCAACTGTAAGAGACGCCGTCCCCGGCCGCAAGAAGCGTTCAGAACAAACTGGGTACAAACACATGGAATCACAGGCTGATAATACACAATAACATAACAATGTGATGAACGGGGGTGATGCTAATTCAGCGCTCCTGATGTGCTTGTAGGTAACGGGTTTATGCATACGCAAACTCAGGCATAGTGTAGCGTTGCACTGTTAACGTCTGTCACTGCTATGTTGCTAAGCAACTACGCAGGACTCCGTTCCCGACCTGTTAGGTGAATCAGAATGAGCTCTGGTCGACATACTAGTAAAAGTAGACACAACAACTAGAGTTCATGCGAAATAGGGGACTTGAGATTAAAGAAAAGTCTGCCACGTGAACCTTTCATTCAATCCACCAGGGCGTATAGTTTGTAAGCGATAAATCCATCTAGACTCCAGTTTCAGTAGTAACCCGTCACGATCTCCACCCCTGATTGAAGTGGGAACGTGGTCAATTATGATGAATTTTAGTTCTGCTACAGAGTGATTTTTTTCTAGCCAGTGCCGAGCCACTGGTTGGTCCGATTTTTTGGAGGTAAGGGCGGTGTTTATTGCAGAGCGATGGAGAGCCATGCGTTCACGAACCGTGCGTATAGTCTTTTCCACGTAGTGGAGGCGACACGGGCAATGTAACAGATATATGACGTGTGTTGACAAACATGTCAATACGAATTTGATGTGATATATTTCTTGCTTGTGCGGATGTTGGAACGTGCGACTGGTGATTATATTCTTGCACGTTGTGCATTTTAAGCACCTGTAGCATCCAGGCTGGCGTTGTAGAAAAGAAGAAGAAGTGCTGGTGGTTGGTGGTATGCTAGAAAAACCTGTTATGTCTGTGTGCATAACAAAGTCCTTTATATTTCTACCCCTGGTGTAGCAAGGCATCGGGTGTACACTTTTGAAGCAGGGGAGGGCCACATCGCTTTTAACGATTGGCCATAATGCTGTTGTAGCTCTTTGCACTACTTGACTGGTAGTTGTAAATTGTTGTTTCCAGGGGAGAATTTGTTTTTTGGGTTTGATGGTAGACGATAATAATTCAGCTCGTGGAATAGATAGTACCTCCCGTTGGGTGCTTTTTAATTGTTGCAAATTGTATCCCCTCAGATGGAACTTGGTGACAATATTGTTAGTACTGTCCAGTGCTGCTTCAGGTGTACTAGAAATTCTTGCTGCACGCATGAATTGGGATTTTGGGAGTCCCCGTTTTAATGGTTTTGGGTGATGGCTGGATGCCAAAAGTAGCGTATTCCTGTCGGTGGTTTTAGTGTACACTCCTGTTTCAATATGGCCAGCATGGATGCTGACTGCCACATCCAGAAAGTTTATTTGTTCTTTTTGAATATTGATAGTATATTTAATGGGAGTGTTGCTTAAGTTGATATCTCGAATAAGCTGTTCTAATTTGGTGGTAGGACCTGTCCACAAGATGAAAATATCATCGATGAATCGAACAAACAATAAGATCGATGTATTTAAATCAGGATTGTTCAAGAATTTTTCTTTTTCTTCATTAAACATGAAGATGTTAGCCAGGCTTGGTGCTACCGGGCTGCCCATGGCACACCCGGATTGTTGCTGATAGAATTCGCCATCATACAGGAAATAATTCCGTTCCAGTGTAAGTGTTAAAAGCTGGAGAAACAGTGGTTGATCTAGGTCATGGATTGCGTTGTCCCTTAGGAATTGGGCCACTGCTGCCACCCCTGCCCTTTGGGGGATCGATGTGTACAGACTACACACGTCCATAGTGATCAAGGTCGAGTCCGGTGGGATATGCTGTATTTGTTGTAAACGAATCAGAAATGTAGTGGTATCCTTGATATATGTGGCTTGTGACTGAATGTGAGGTTGGAGAATAGTGTCCAGTAACTTGGAGACAGGTTGGTACAGGGATGACATGGCGGAGATGATGGGGCGGCCAGGGGGTTTAGTAGTGCTCTTGTGGATTTTGGGGACTGTGTATATCAGAGGTACTTTCGGGTGCTGTTGAGTGAGTGCTGTGGCTAAAGTTTTATCCAAAGTTCCGTTAGTAATGGCCTGTTGCAGAATGTGGTCCAATTCACGTTTATAGTTTTTGGTGGGATCTCCTGAGAGTTTACAATAGGTGTTAGAGTCTGACAATTGGTTTTGTAGTTCAGTTTTGTAGTCTGTGAGGTCCTGGATCACAATCGCGCCCCCTTTATCCGCTGGGCGGATGATAATGTGTTGGTACTTGGATAATTGAGTGAGCGCATCTTTCTCAGCTTTTGACATATTACGATTAATCCTGGGGGTTGCTGCATTAAATTTAACTACTGCTGCATCCACTAGCCGAGTGAATGTTGGGATGGACTTATTGATGGATGTGGGGTCAAAATTGGAAGTGGATCGCGACCGGATGAACTGTTGGATGTTAGTGATCTGTTCAATCTGAGGCTGGTGCTGGAAATGTTCCTTTAATCTAAGGTTTCTTTCGAACCGGTACTTGTCCACTTGCCACTGAAAATCGTTGTATGTATTAGTTGGAATGAAGGACAATCCACGATTCAGGACTTTGAGTTCACTGCTAGTGAGAGTCTGTTTAGATAAATTATAAATCAATTCAGCGCTAGGGCCCGCAGCTCTCTGGATCCTCGAGGTTTGGTTCCCCCGGCAGGTGGACGCCCTCTGCCTCTGCTTTGTTTGGCGGTCTCTTGTGTCCCCTCTAAAGGGACTGCAGATCGTTGAGTGGGGTCGTCGGAATCTCTTAATCTAAAATCGCTGTCGGAGTTGGATGTGGGATTTTCCCTGTTGCGATTTTCTCTTCTGCGTCGGTATGCATAATTTCCGCTGCGTGGTGGGGGCTGTTGATCGCCGCCCATAAGCCATCGATAAACACGGTTATCCTCGTAGTCACGAGTTACAATATCAAATTTATTCGCTTTAAATTTTAGTAAGTCCTGTTTATATTTGTAAATTTTCTGATCAATGGATTGTATCCATTCAGGGTTGGCAAGGCTGGTTGTAGGGATGTCGAATTTGGTTTCCAAGTTGGAGATTTTATTTTTGATGATTTGTAATTCACGGGATGATTCCTCTATAACCAAAAGGATTAAATCGTTACTACATTTGTTCAGGACTCCAATCCATTTGAGGCAAAAATCAGGGTTGTAGCGGCCGATAGTTGGTGAATTGCGGATTCGGAATCCTCGTGGAATCATTTGTTGGCGGAAATATTTCGATAGTGATGATCCGTGTAATTGATAATCGGTTTCTCTTTTTCGCAGTTGAAATAGTTGGTGTGCGATGTCTTCAAGTGTAGTTGCTGGAGTTAGTTCATCCTCCGTAGAATCAAACAAAATATTCTCTGCTTGTGCTGCATTAATGCTGTACAAAATGCCTTTGGTGTTAGGCATTGGACGGCTTCCTGAAGCCGCTTGTGGTTCCATGGTGTGTCTCCGATTTGCTCAATTTAGAGCTGGGTACACATAAAGGTAAACGATACGAAAATGGTAAAGGTGCCTTGTTCCGGGTGGACTAAAAAAGTCCTTGTAGGTACTGTGGGTTTAGAACCGGCACTCTGATTGGAATAGGTAACTGCCCCGGGTGCCTGCAGTGAAATGAAGATGCTGTAGATAGGATCTGAGTCACTCCATTTGGCATTTGTCAGATTGTTTTTCTTCAATAAACCCCACTTTATCGTTTGATCGTTTGATCTATGTGTACAAAGACCCCTGGAGTGACTCAGATCCTATCTACAGTATATATATATATATATATATATATAGTCAGACGAAGGTGCGGCACTCACGATCAATCATGCAATAAGTTATACGCTGCCACAAAGGCACCGATCGCAGAGTGACAGCGTTATTGGGAGTGCTGGACCCTTCTCCTATATATATATATATATATATATATATATATATATATATATATATATATATATATATATATATATATATATATATATATATTAGAGATGTGCAGGCTCCTATTTACTCTGATTTACTCTGATTTCAAAACAGGATCTTATTGGCTATCCCAAATCACATGACAGTTGTTGACAGTTGATAGCCAATAATATCCTGCTTTGAAATCAGAATAAAATAAATCAGAGCCTGCACATCTCTTATATATATATCACCTCTGATGAAAACCGTTTATTTCGGTTGAAACAGCTGTCAGGTGTACAGTTGTCGTTGTGTGCAATCATGTTTGTATAATAAATACACTTTTCTTCACCATCCACCTGTGTGCCGGTTCCTATCCTTATTAATAAATAAGGAACTCCACATTAAATGCTAAAAAAGGGACATTACCAGCCTCAAAGAGAGAACAGGCCACTGCTCCCAGGGCATAAACTTTACCCTTAACCCCGTAACGACAAGACGCCCAGGAGGGAGCTGTCTTTAGACCAAAACGAACGGCGCGAACGCCGTGTGTTCCAAAGCAGCGCCATGTTGGTTGAGGTGGAACGTTCCACCTCAACCAACATGGCGCTGCTTTGGAACGCATGGCGTTCGCGCCGTTCGTTTTGGTCTAAAGACGGCTCCCTCCTGGGCGTCTTGTCATAGCGAGGTTAAGGGTAAAGTTTATGCCCTGGGAGCAGTGGCCTGTTCTCTCTTTGAGGCCAGTAATGTCCCTTTTTTAGCATTTAATGTGGAGTTCATTATTTATTAATAGACAGGAAGTGACGTCGAGAGCCTTGGCCTATATATAGCTTCCTGTTAACACAGGCTTTCACTCGGCAGTTAGGATACATTGTAGCATGCTTCCGGTTACCCTGCATTATGTGAGTATTCTCTCTATGGATTAACTAATAGGTGTTTTAAAGCTCCTGCTTGTGATCACTATCTTATATAGATTTTTTTTGTATGTATCCGTATTGATTGGACATATATGTCTTACCTTTTAAGTGGATTCTTGATTGAATTGTGTTGCTGACATCTGTAATTGAGTGGGATATTTGAAAACTATACCACAAAACAAGAACTGTCAAGAGCTCTGTCATTAGGTGTAATGTAAGTTTCAAATTTTTTCCATCCTACCCATGACCCACACATTTCTGGTGATGGTGAAGGTTTCAGCAATTAAGAGAGGGAAATAAATCTAATCCTCCAACTGTATATATTTTCCCATCCAGATCACTGTCTACATTAATTATTTGTGTTCAGTCAATTTGAGACACTACAAGAAGGTATTGTTTTTTATGCATTCTCTCTGTATGTATTTTTTATTGTATATACATTTTATGTATTAATTGTGTATACTTCTTAACCAGGCGCAAATTCAATATTATTGTGGGTTTGAACCAGTCCCACTGATCATTATTTGATCATGAGGAATTAACTTTTTAAAGGATATCTTTTCAGTTTTGTCATTTTGGTATGGCGGTGATGATTGTAATTTTATCTTTGTGTAAAAAATATTTGTCTTTCTCAAACGGTAGTTTATACTGGTCTTCAATTTTTTCTCTTCTCCATTGTCCTCCTTCTCCTTTCGAATCTCTTCCTTAGTCTGAATGAGATATACATGTCTTTCTCTTCGTTTTTCTGATATACTTTATTGTCATTTTTAGAGCAACTGCAGCTTTGTTAATCAAGTCGCCAAATGCCCCTGATGAAGTCACGTGGTTGACGAAACGCGTTGGGCCTGCTGCTGTACTGAACCCCCACAGATTTTGTCAATTGATTCCAATATATGACCGTTTAAACTCTGTATCTTGTATGAGCCGTATTGTTGGCTTTTATTAAATTTTTATATTGTGGAAAAAGTTGTGTACTTTCACTCTTAGCGCACTCTGTTCCTGTTCTGTATTTCTATTGTTCTGGGTCTCAGCTAATGGGGGACTCTCAGAGTTGCTGCTGTTCTCTACTGGGGCGCAGATTTTTGGGTACCTTTGTCTTTTGTATATATATATATATATATATATATATATATATAGTTATATATATAGTTATATATATAGTTATAGTATATATAGTTATTTTTATGTTTTGTATTTATTATTTTGATATGCATAAGATTGGATTGCTGACATAGTACCATCAGAGTCAGCCTCATGAGAGATGTATATGTTAAAACGATGCCCCGCTGTATATGTTTTGTTTTCACAGTTTGTATGTTTTAGTTGCAGTGTCACTTTTGGTAACAGTGGCAGCGGGCTCCGTTTTCAAAACTACTATTTTTATTTTCATTTATCACATTGAGAGCTTGTCTTTCCCGGTTTACGGGTCCTATTATATTTTCCACTGAGACACAGTACACGTTTTTTACAAATAAGTTTTTTCTTATTTTGTAGTACAGATCTTTATTGCTCATTTGATTCAGCCAGGGGTGTACATGGTTGCCTAGGCAACCGTCGGACTGAGAATGAGGTCATAGACGGGCACCAAGTGGAAGTCTGGAAGTGCACGCTGCCCCTGGACTCCTGGGTGATACTGAACACTATTTAGAGGTGAGTTGTTCACTCTTTATTCATGTAAAGCTGTTTTGATAAAAGCCTGTAATAAAAAGGCTGAAACGTTAACAGAGAACCGGCTGCCTGTTCCGTTCCGTATATATATATATTCACTTTGTCATGCATAGATGTTGTGTCTTTATACACAAATATTCCCCACGACAAAGGGCTGGCAGCCACAAGGCTTTTTTTTTAGGGAAATTCACACTACAAAGGTCCATCAATTGATTTCTTCATGCAGCTACTGAAATATACCTTGAATAAAAACGACTTCATGTTTAATAACGAATATTATATACAGAAACTGGGGTGTGCCATGGGGTCCAACGTGGCCCCCAGTTTTGCCAACGCATATATGTTCTCAGTGGAACAAACTTTATTCTTCGATAATCTTCAATTTTCCAGTCGGTTGATTTTATTCACCAGATATATCGATGACATCCTGGTGATTTGGGGTTGTACCAAAAAAGAGTTTCAGGAGCAAATGCTTGTCATTAATGCTATGGACGAGACAATTCACTTCACTTATGAGTGTGATTATACAACAGTCAACTATCTTGATGTCAAGATTACCCGGCTACTGGATGAGCTTCAAACCGATATATATTTTTTAATAAAACTGACCTCAATACCTTTCTGCAGGCCAGCAGTGCACACCCAGTTGCGTTGAAGAAGGTTCTTCCCTCCTCGCAATTTTTGCACATCCGCTGGATAGTTAGTGATAGCCAGGCGGAGATTCAAAAGGTGGGTTGTGCACACTCCGCTATATCGTTTTTCACAAGCCAATCCTTTAAATTACGACCTCGACGATAACAATTCAGGACCTTGTAGTTGCTCAAACAAGGTAGTGTTTTGTCTGTAGTTAAGAGTGGCCAAAGTTTTCTTGAAGTTTTGGCTATCACTTGACTTGAAGATAAAAATGTAGTTACAAGTTTACCACGATGAGTAGCTGCTGTTATTTCTGCAAAAGGTGGACCTACCCCCTATTGACTGTAAATAAACGCATGGTTTCCGTTGACATGTGGTGTCCAATGACTTTCCTCCATGTAGTGTGTATGTGTATATATATATATATATATATATATGATGAGTCCTCAGACTTCTCAATCGGTAAAACGGTCCTTTATTTAGGATAGCCCAACGGTGTTTCGGTGAACACCCCCGTCTTCAGGGTTCTGCTTGTCCCTGAAGACGGGGGTGTTCCCCAAAATGCCGTTGGACTATCCTAAATAAAGGACCGTTTTACCGATTGAGAAGTGTGAGGAGTGCTACTTTTCCAAACTCATCTTGTATTTTGGGCTGTAGCCGCAGTCCTAAGGAGGCACCCTCAGCAAGCTAAAAAGATTGGAGTGTGTGAGTGCCGGCTTTATCTCATATATATATATATATATATATATATATATATATATACAGGTTGAGTATCCCTTATCCAAAATGCTCGGGACCAGGAGGATTTTGGATAACGGATTATTCCGTATTTTGGAATATTTTAATATTTCAATGATGTATTTTGAAGTATCTTGCATTTATGCTGTATAAACACATAATATACACACAAATATATTTTATTACCACATAAAATACACACAAATATATTTTAATTGTTCAAAAAACAAGGTTTCAAAACGTGAAACAAAATGTGTGTACTATCTCAGCACTGAATTTGAATGCCAAGCAATCATTGTCTTGCACATATATAGTGCCAGTTACATATCATGTCCCCAGTGATGCTGTTACAAATGTCCCCAGTGAGTTTTTAGCAAAAAAAAAATTTTTTTTCAGTTTCTGGAATGTCCGTATTTCGGAATAATTCGGATAACGGATATTCGGATACGGGATACTCAACCTGTATATATATATATATATATAAGACAGTTTCCAATGCACTCACGGTTTGGTTCAGTTATTCCAGTGGTGCTCCTGCCAGTCCCATAAGTAAACTTATGATCCCCATCCACAGTTTTCAAGAATCAGGGCACTCACCAAGCAGCATATAAGGCAATACTTTTCTTTTATTTCATCTCCAGCAACAGATAAGCCGACGTTTCGGACCTAACAAGGCCCTTAATCATGGCGTCCTGAGTCTCACATAAAAGAGCAACTGATCTCCCATCTCATGTCACCCGTATTTATGGGATCCTAATTGTGTCAATCCACAACACCTGTGTGGGTAATCAATCCATATCATCTGGTCATCCACATCTTATAAACTCATAGTGTCCATAACCAGGTCGCGCAATACTAAACCCTATATCCACACTAAATAGTAGATACACAATTCCAAAATACTCACCATATAACGGAATTAAGCTGAATCAATCTGAAACGCACGCCGCCATACTGGGCGGTCCCTCCTGCGTGTCACTAAAGAGAACAGTATCCATTGGTTTACGCTCACTGGCACGTCTCCACGTGTATCAGTGTCAGCGCACGTCTCCCCGTCAGGCTACGCCGATCTGTGTTGCCGTGCGACGCGTGCCTTTGTCACAGACACGTCATCACTAGCAGACACTTCCGTGCGTGTCCATAGTGAATGACGCATCGCTGTATCAAGCGTCCATGGCAACTATGCGTGATTCCGAACATGGATCACGTGTCAAGTTCCCTCTATTCTCATAGGTCTAGCAAACAATAGTAGTACATAATATACCCATCAAGTAACTCAATAATACAACTTTCTAATGACTTTGAAGGGACATTTCTGATATATAGGTAGATATTGTATAATCCACAATAGGGGTAACTTTGATGAGATATCAGCGCTACAAACAAACAACATATACACACAGTTAAAAAAGCCAAGTATATATCATGGTATTCACATCCTAGTCTCAGATCCCCTTTTCCTTTCTCAAAATATAGGGTACTTGATGTGATATGGAACCATGGTAACTAAGCTCACTATCAAAAGTACAAGTCAGTGTTATAACACCATCACAAAAAACTACAATCAAGGAAGAAAAATATGAAAAATTGAAAAAATCTTTTATATTATAAGAAGCATTTGAAGGAGTTATATTCATTCAAGCCTTTTGGGCTAATAGTGTCCAAGGTATATATCCACCTTGTTTCTTTCTGTAAGAGCAGCTTATCTCCCCCGCGGTTGAGTACTGGGACCTGGTCAATAATTATGCTCTTTAAAGATGAAAGAGCATGCTGTTTTTCCAGAAAGTGGCGAGCCACTGGCTTATCACTGGAATTTGTGGCTAGAGCTGCTCTAATGCTGGAGCGATGATTCGCCATCCGCTCCTTGAAAGAGCAGATAGTCTTTCCGACATATGTCAAGCCACACGGGCATTTTAGAAGATAAATGACATGGTCAGAGGAACAACTGAGCCTATGTCAAATTTTGATCTTCTGTCCACTGTGTGGGTGGTTAAAGAACTGTCCAGTATTCATAGAGTGGCACGTTGTGCAACCAGCACACCTGTAGCATCCCAACCGTGTCGTTTTTAGCCAATGGTTACCTGTGGATTCACTGAAGTTCAATGTTGGTCTCATCAGTATGTCACGTAGATTCTGTCCACGGCGATAGGCTATCATCGGTTGTTTCTTCTTCAGCTTTAATTTGGGATCAGATGCCACTATCCCCCAATGTTGTTTTATACTTCTTCTGAACGATGATGCTCTGGTGTCATATGTGGTAGTGACAATCATACGATCTATCGGGTCTTTAGATTTTTCACCCTTTTCTCTTTGGTGGATTGCCTTTGCCCGTCTTAAGCTGCTTTTTATTATTTGCGGTGAGTAGCCCCTATCTCGGAATTTCTCCTGCATTTCCTCGATTTGGATCAGTGTGTTGTCAATATCTGAGTTTGTACGGAGGACCCTCAGGAACTGTGAGATGGGTAATCCATTCTTCAGGTTAGTTGGATGGTAACTGCTGTAGTGCAATAACGAATTTCGGTCTGATGGTTTTTTGTACAATCTTGTACCCACCTTTGTACCGTCCCTGTAGACCGTTACATCGAGAAAGTCTATAGATGTTGAACTTGCTGAGTGTGTGAAACGGATTGGGGATTGTAATTCATTGAGTTCATGAACCATTGATTCAAACGTTGCCATGTTGCCACGCCACACCAAGAATATGTCGTCTATAAAACGATAATAATGCATGATGTTCTCACTGTATGGAGTGAGTATGTACCTTTCTTCATATTCCGCCATAAAAATGTTGGCGTATACGGGCGCCAGGTTAGAGCCCATGGCCGTTCCCTTACGTTGAATATAATAATTCACACCGTATAAAAAATGGTTATTAGTTAAAACTTGTTCAATCAGGGTACAAATAAACTCAATCGGAGGTGTAGTATGGTTTGCTTTTAACAATCTAGTTCTTACTGCGTCTATTCCCTCCACATGCGGTATAACCGTGTAGAGGGATGAGACATCCATGGTTGCCAATATCACATCACCCTCAAGAAATCTTATGTCATCAATTTTCATCAAAAAATCAGGAGTATCCCGGATATAACTCGATGTGGCTCTCACCACCGGTTGTAGCATTTGGTCCACAAACTGAGCCATTGGTTGTAGTACAGATCCCCTGGCCGAGATTATTGGTCGGCCAGGGGGGTCTGTCCAACCTTTTGTGGACTTTTGGCAAAGTATATAAAATAGGACAAATCGGGCAATCAACTTTAAGGAAGCTGGCTATCTTAGCATCAATCCAACCTGCTGCAACAGCTTGGCCCACAAATGTGTCTACTTTATTTTTAATCATCAGCATAGGATTTCTAGGGATACGTTCATATACAGACGTGTCCTTTAACTGATCACAGATATCCAGATGATAATCAGTGTAATTCATCACAACAACTGCTCCCCCCTTGTCAGCGGGGCGCACAACAATTTCTTTGTTGTTTTTAAGTGTTTGAACTGCCTCTCTCTGGATAGCGGTCAAATTGTCATAGGTGGTTTTGTCAGTATTACCTTCCAGGTCTACATCTATCATTCTGAGGAAGACCTTTATATTAGGATTAGTTGTAGGTGGATCATAAGCACTGTGTTTTTTCAAAACCTGGTTCAAAGTATCACCAGTCACTTCCCCAGTGTCGCTAAACTTATCTTTTAATCGCAGTTTGCGGCCTAATTTGTAATGATCCACTATTGTATCAAATTTAGGTCTTGTAAAAATTGGCACAAAACCCAATCCCATACTAAGTAAATCCTCCTCACCAGTAGTCAATGTGTGTGTGGATATATTAATTACTGGGTTTACCTCTGTTGGCCTCTTCCCTTTCTTCTTGTATCCCCCCCGTCGTGTTGGCGTCCTTGGGCGTTTCTGCCCTGTTGGTCTCTTGGCGGACCCCTCCGTTCGCCTAAAAAATGTGGTTGTCTATTACCACTCGGGGGGAGTGTTTCTGTGGTGTCATTATCTGTAGAGGACTGGGATGAACAGGTGTCAACTGTGTATACTGGCCTACGTCGGTAATTCCTCCTAGGTTTACTGTAATTATCGCCCATCAACCATCGGTAAACAGTATGTTGTTTATAATCCAAGTTGACCGCTTCCAGTTTTCTCCGTTTAAAGCTTATCAGATCATTTTTATATTTCTCTATGGCACTATTTAATTTATCCAGCCACTTTTCGGTTTTATCCTCTACAAGGACTGAATGGGCCACCCTTTTAGTGTCATTGAGTTCAATCCTCACCTTGGTCAGTTCCTGTCCAACCTCCTCTACTACTAATAATAGTAGATCAAGGGAACATTTGTTTAACACCCCACACCATTTAGCGCAAAAGGTGGGATTTGTGCGCCCTATGAGGCTATTGAAATCATCCTGTTGAAATAATACCTTGGCTGCATCATCTTCGGATAGGGAGACCAAGCCAGTCTCTGCTTCATGTAATAACCCCTCATCTAATGCAGATCTCTGTGACATAACTCCTTCAAATGCTTCTTATAATATAAAAGATTTTTTCAATTTTTCATATTTTTCTTCCTTGATTGTAGTTTTTTGTGATGGTGTTATAACACTGACTTGTACTTTTGATAGTGAGCTTAGTTACCATGGTTCCATATCACATCAAGTACCCTATATTTTGAGAAAGGAAAAGGGGATCTGAGACTAGGATGTGAATACCATGATATATACTTGGCTTTTTTAACTGTGTGTATATGTTGTTTGTTTGTAGCGCTGATATCTCATCAAAGTTACCCCTATTGTGGATTATACAATATCTACCTATATATCAGAAATGTCCCTTCAAAGTCATTAGAAAGTTGTATTATTGAGTTACTTGATGGGTATATTATGTACTACTATTGTTTGCTAGACCTATGAGAATAGAGGGAACTTGACACGTGATCCATGTTCGGAATCACGCATAGTTGCCATGGACGCTTGATACAGCGATGCGTCATTCACTATGGACACGCACGGAAGTGTCTGCTAGTGATGACGTGTCTGTGACAAAGGCACGCGTCGCACGGCAACACAGATCGGCGTAGCCTGACGGGGAGACGTGCGCTGACACTGATACACGTGGAGACGTGCCAGTGAGCGTAAACCAATGGATACTGTTCTCTTTAGTGACACGCAGGAGGGACCGCCCAGTATGGCGGCGTGCGTTTCAGATTGATTCAGCTTAATTCCGTTATATGGTGAGTATTTTGGAATTGTGTATCTACTATTTAGTGTGGCTATAGGGTTTAGTATTGCGCGACCTGGTTATGGACACTATGAGTTTATAAGATGTGGATGACCAGATGATATGGATTGATTACCCACACAGGTGTTGTGGATTGACACAATTAGGATCCCATAAATACGGGTGACATGAGATGGGAGATCAGTTGCTCTTTTATGTGAGACTCAGGACGCCATGATTAAGGGCCTTGTTAGGTCCGAAACGTCGGCTTATCTGTTGCTGGAGATGAAATAAAAGAAAAGTATTGCCTTATATGCTGCTTGGTGAGTGCCCTGATTCTTGAAAACTGTGGATGGGGATCATAAGTTTACTTATGGGACTGGCAGGAGCACCACTGGAATAACTGAACCAAACCGTGAGTGCATTGGAAACTGTCTTATATATATATATAGCAAACAGAGGATCCGGCACGGCCACTTATAGCAACAGCTTCGGCGGGTGCCCACACAGCAATATAGCAATTTATAATCCATAGACGTGTCACACTCCAGCCAGTTTTCAAACGCTTTATTTGTAGACAACGAAGACACAGCTTTATATAGTGCTTAAAGTGGTCCTGGAGAGGTGGTGGAACTCATTACACCGCAAGCCACGCTTTTCCACTGTGCAAAAAGGGCTGTGGCCTCACTAGAAAGTGGGCGAGGTCACAAAGTGGCAAAAAAGCATTCGCATTACACCACATGTAGTGTCCCTAATTCACATTACATGATGCATTTGCAGTGCCGCTTATACACAAACACAATGCCCACACCATGTCCACATATGCAGTGTTGCTAATACACACACAATGCCCACATTTGCAGTGCCGCAGAACCACTTATACACACACACACACAATGCCCAATTTGCATTGCCACTTGTATACATAAAGCTCACATTTGCTGTGAAGTTTATGCTGACTGCATCCCAAATAAAACACACACACAGGATATAGTCCATTAATGTGGTGGCATCCCGTCTGGCCACCATTTTAAGGAAGCAATGTCCAGTCTCCCGACATAACCCTCCGAAAATCCACTGCTGTGGTAAAATGTGGCCTGCATTATTTTTACGCTTCACAAACAGCGTCTCGTCTACCTCCACAATGTGGCCAGGTCCACCGATCCTCCGTAGGGACTGCGCCATAATGTCCATTGGCATGCCTCCCGCATCCAGCGGTTATAGAGGACAGCCATTTTTTTCGACATGTCCAGCTGCTGGCTGCAATACTCAATAGAGGTAAGCTCCCGGGCCCACGAATAGTTGAACCGCAGCATGGTGACAAAGGACAAGTGGCACCCAGGAAATCAGTGGGCCGCTCGCAGGCTCACCTTCAGGCGGCACGCTTTTACATGGCAGCGCCACATGCATTCCTTCAAAGAAAGGTGTATTACGTGGCCATTTGCGCAATTCTGCGCCACTGGAAGGAGATTGTGTCCTTGAAAAAAGGCGATAGACTCCCCCTCCATCTGAGGCAGCGTAAACACGGTCATAGATGCAGCCATCTCAATAACTTTCAATAAATCACTACCAGCTCTGAGTTATGCTTCTTCTCCTGACAGAATATTACCTCAGAGTGATTTCTGAGAGGATCTGACAGGGGGCGGGAATGACAGGGAGCGGGAACGGGAAAATCGCATCGCATTGCATGGTACTGTAAAGTAATGCGATGCGATTTCACTAAGTTCGCGTACGTAAGAAAACTGGGCGCCCTGCTAGGAAACAATTACCAAACTTTCCTATTTATTTGTATTCTGAAGAATAAAGCCAAGGGTCATGATTGCATGGAATGCAACTACAGTATGACAGCTCATATGGCGCCATGCGCAAATACAGTAAATGTTTAATGGTGACAATGAACAATAAGGTCTTCAACTGCAAATCTAAATTGGTATGTATATATGAATAAATAATACATAATATAGTCTTCTCTAAATAACTATTAATATAACTTACTGTAAGTCATCTAACTCATATTTAAATCTCAGTAGAAGAGTAGATTTCTTCAATCACAATCCTGTAACTTAAGTTGCACAAAAGAGACAGGCAAATACATACAGTAGTGCTTACTGTCTACAAACCAAAATTATATTTATGGTTAATATGAATTAACTATAACTAATATGAATTGATCCTGGTCCACCAACCCAAGGCACCTCTTTAAGTGTCCTGAGGCTCCCCAGGGTGCCTAGGCAAACAGTTTGGGAGCCACTGCCCTAAGGAATTCTCCTTGGACCCAAGTAAACTGCAGGCTGTCCTGGAATGGGTCAGTCTGATTACTTTGAAAGCTATTCAATGCATTCTACGATTTTCAAATTATTGTTGAAGGTTCTTTCTTCTTTTTCTACTATTGCTGCACCTACCACTGCATACCGCCAACTGGTCATCTCCAGCTATTCAAGATTTAGAAGCTTTTAAGGAAGCCTTTTTGTCTGTTCCAGACCTGGGTATCAATCTCAAAGAGGAAAAGACAGACTGAGCTAGCCAGGGCACTTTACAGCAGATGTGCCTGCAGCAGCTGAACTCTGCTAAAAGAAAAGCCATGGGGCACAGAAGGCAAGTTTCTGCCTCTCTGTGTACATAGTGGGGGTCTTGCAATGTGATGTAGTTCCACTGATAACTACTGCAATTTATCATGATATGTGACAGTGAGCATGTGTGCTTACCAATTTGTTTCCATATTTCACTAAGTTTAAATATTTCAATAAAAAGATGATTAAAAAAAAGTGTTAGGCTACTTTAATGTCCCTAAATAACCTGTCATTGTGGAATTGGAATCAAACTTTGGAGAACTATACCATTTTGTGTGATTATTATTCCCAAAGTATCATAGTTTTATTTGTGGAATGTGTTTAAAATGCTTTTAGCATTAGACAATATACTGTACTGTATGTTAACTGACCGTTCATAATACTTCTAAATGATTAAGTTTGTCAAATAATGAAAGATCGACTGATAATTCATATTTCAGTCTAATTAAAATATGATATCCTTTTCATATTTATAAATGCACAGTAATTATTAAATAACTGCCAGATACTTGCTTAAATATATATCGAAATAATCAACTAAAAACATTAATGTAATTAATCACTTGATGAGTTTAATTTCAGTGCATAATTGTCTCATAAAAATGTTCCATGAGGACTTGTTTAATAAATGTGTCAAAATGAATAGAACTATGCAAGTGATACAAAGTAAATTTCCCTAATAGGTATTTTTGTCCAGCAAATTGAAAAAGAAAAGTAAACATCATGGAGGATGTTATCCTTTATATTAGCACCTACATATTACACAGTGTTACTGCTACTTACACCTTGGAGATTATAAAATAATGAACCCACCGGTACTGTATGTTTTCTGATTGTGGAGGGAAACCAAAATGTGAACTGCCATAAACATTATCAGACTCCTGCCACCAACTCAACAACCACAAGCTGACCAAGAGCCATCCAATATATGGCATGGGGGATAGTGTCCCTAGGGGCACTTGAGAGCGCTAGAACCACTATAATTGGTGATGTGGATCACAATAAAAATAACTAAATCAATTAAATAACCATCAACAGATGAGACTGCTGCCGCTTTTAGAAGAGGATGTGTGACCTCTTCAAGTATCAAGAAAAAAAGGGGTAAGGTGATTTTATCCCAAATAAATGAGATGCTGTCACTTTAAGAAGCGCAGTCTGACCTGAATAAATATTGACACAATTTTATAATAAAAAATACTTTGATAAATTTATTAATTATACAAAGTGGTGCATAATGCTATATGAGTGAAGTGCACTTCACTATATAAATACAAGGTATAAAAATACATACACAAAATAATGACAAACAACATATAACACAAATGGCTGGCTGTATCGTTTTGAGGCAGATTTTTAAGCAGGCTTGGTAATCATGAGGCTTATTATGAATTCACAAATGGCATTTTGTAATCCTTATAGTTACCAGTCCTTTGACATGGGTTATAGGTGGATGCAGGTGGATGCGCCTCCTTGTATAGGTGAACTCCTGTGGGTGGCACTTTTTCCTCCTCCTTTACCAGTATTGTACCTGGATATGATAGTGTCCACTGTAGTAAGAACCCGGCTGGTACTTTGTCTAAAGGATCT
>NW_028142790.1:0-28031 GCF_055691185.1 Crinia signifera | reverse complement strand
CATTATTGGGATAAGAGAGATATATGATCCCTAAAATAAAACTCTACAATGGCGACCGCAGCAGGACTTGTGAATTTTGGTATCTGATTGTATGATTATAATACTTGCAGATGCGTGAAGCTGGCTACCTAACCTACAGAATCACAGTGAGGATGTATCTAGGAAAACGTAATACTATTGTGTATTTTTATCTTGCATTGTTTGTAGACCTAGAATAACGTATTGGTGAAACAGAACTGATATTCCATTGTTACCATTATCTGGGAGTGCACGCTTAGATATTGATAATATGGCATTATTCAGAAACATTTTTAACTAATACTACATTTACTAGGCTCAGCACAAGGGCTGGTTAGCCTGCTGACACATTGCAAGATCACAGTGGGGTATGTTACTAAATGTTACTAAATAGGCACTTGATAATTGTAAAATGCCTAGAATAAATAAACAGTGGAAATGAGCATTTCCAAATAAATGATAATTAGTACCAGATATTAGAGTTAACTTTGAGAATCCGGACACTCTCATTGGGAGGATATCTTGTGTACAAAAGTATAAATACAGCATTGTAAAATAAGTGCAATGTTGAAAATGAAAAGAGTTGCTGTAGCATTTAGGAAACTGCACAGAGCAGCGACTTTAGAAGTTAAGGAGGAATGTAAAGAGAAATCAGGTTCACGTCTTAAGAGGGCATGCCTGAAAATGAATGCAAAGGTGCATTCCTTCTTAAAATCCCTAAAGGTTAAGAAGTGTACTCAGAAGAAATCTGAGACAAAAGTAAATTTTCTGGCAGATTGTGAACAAACTGCCCAGATCTCTCATGAAGGGATCACAGAAGCACCCAGCAAAGGTGTTAGGAGCAGGGATGAGACCACAGAGGGGCTCATTCACAAACAGACTACAAAGTCTGAAATGGTCACAGATGCTAATCAGGGCTCTGTAATAGAGGAAGAAAGTAATACTGTGCCGGATGTACCTATCCTCAAAGCGCACATTACTGCAAATAAAGCAGGAGCAATGCGAGATGTCCCCTGCACTGTTTTGATTAAGGGGGGAGATCAGTACAATGAGGAGAGTGATTCTGCAGAATCCACTCTCATAGTCCCTATTGTGACAAAAGAAATTGTGTTGCCCTCAGGGAAAAGGGAACTGGCAATAACCTTGTATACATACACTCCAATTGTAGGTAAAGTTGTCACAGAATTAAATGAGCAAATGTATTCAGCCACAAATTTGTCTGAGCTGAGCAATGGAATGAATTTGAGCATGCATGATCACACAAAAGGTTCCACCATCTCTGTAACCCCCACACAGCAGTTAGAGACATCTAGTGGTGGAGCAAATGTCCACAATCTCTTAGAGAGACCACATGCAGAGTGTCAATCTGTGAACACCACACAGAAGTACAGGAATGCTAAAAAGC
Source organism: Crinia signifera (assembly GCF_055691185.1). NCBI lineage: Eukaryota > Metazoa > Chordata > Amphibia > Anura > Myobatrachidae > Crinia > Crinia signifera. Next base: position 26,608 of record NW_028142790.1, on the reverse strand, counting down.
ATCACCAGGATGAGAATGTTTATATGTCCTGGAGTCCTAACCATTTCATTTTAGGTTTGGTCAAACATGAAGCCCCCAAGTCATACCAAGCATATTTAACCAGTTTTTCGCCACAAGTATATTTTTCAGAAGCTCCAAGTTTCCAGACTGAAGAAACTCGCAGGACCACCAAAAGCAAATTGAGAAAACATGCATCATGGCAATGACAACAGGGAGTATCGTTCATTTACTTTATAGATTAAATCTAGTTATTGGGTGGTGTAAGGAACTGCCACATGTTTAAATGGATACAAGATCCAGATTAAATGTAACCTGCATCATACCTGCAGCAAAGTTTATGTTGTCAGTGACATATACTATTACATAGAGGAGAGAAATAGTACAAACCAGAAAACATGGCCAGCAATGTTGGACCAGCAGATAGCACAAAAGATATAGCAGCATTGTCACACCAGTTTGTAAATAGCAATAATAGTAATTGTATTTCTTTTTGTTTCAATTTTAGGTTACAAGTTCTACACAGCAGCTTCAATACTAATGGACGCAAAGTTTTAAAGAAAGCCCCAAGTCGCAACAACAACCTCTACTAAACCTTTTATTGCTGCAATTATGCAAAGAGCCAGTACCTCGCACAGCTTGTGTTTGTCATCCAAGGAGAATCCACAGTAGCTCTAAAAAAACTGTCACATGGACAAAAATCAAAGGACTTGTTTTTATTAGTTTCTTTTTCGTTCTTCAGTCCTTCAGAGAAGGAAAAGGTTTAACTACAGCAACTATTATTTGTTTTCTGGACACATGGACAAAATCCCCTTTTTCTCTTCTTCAGGAGAAGTTCATTAACCCCCTCACTACAGCAATCATTGTTTGTGTGTTTGTCAGGACACTGTGACACATGCACATTCCATTTACAGTGTGAATCTCACCCCTGCAAGTATGCAGAATCCTTTTGTATTGTACATACGTTTTTAATCGCTGATCTGGTCACACATATGATCTTCATTCTTATGTCATTGTATATACCTTGTAAATATTTGTTTTCTTTTTCTTCTTATTCTTCTTCTTATTATATGCTGATCATATATATATACGCTTCCTTCTTAAAAAGCTTCAAACTAATTTAAATATCAGACAAAGAATGGTATGCCTTACATCAAATTGGAAAAGAGAAACGTTTTGTTAGTTGTTGAGATGGACCAATCTCTTAATACAGACTTAACCAAGTCTAAGAGAATGAATAATAGCATAGATGGAATATTGTAGTTATTGTATATGCACATGGCTGCATATCACACACACTGGATGGAATTCGATATAGACAAACCCATTCCTAACAGATATCTAATATTAGTTTGAAGCAAAATCATAGTCATTTGTTGTATTGATAGGATGTTTTCATAGATACGTTAAATCAAAATATGTATTGATAGGATGTTGTCATAGGTATGTCAAATCAAAATATTATTGTTAGTTATTGGATTTAGCTGGTGTATGGTTATTTTAGTTTAAGATAAGATAGCATATAGGAAGGTAGGTAAGAGATCAGAGACTGAATGGTAAATTATTATTCAGTGAGGAAATTTAGTATAAACGGAGTGGATCCTTTAGAATCTACCCCAGACATTTACCTGCCAATGCCTGAAGATAAATGTTCTTATCAACAAGTAAAGCAAAAATACTTGGTTAAAGTTTCAACTGCTGTATTCAACATCACAAACTGTTTTGTTCAACACAACGAGGTTGGGGTTAAAGAGAGACATGGACACTTATCATGATTGCAGCGCGATAATCTTAAAGGACGCACAAGGACACTTGTCACGATCACAGCGATAATCGTAAAGGACATACAAAGCAAACTCGCTAAGGACTGCATTAATGAGGCTTATCGAAGGCCCCGTGTTTTGCAAAACTGTGGTGAAGAAATTTATCAAGACCACAGCACTCCAAGGGCCACACAAGTAAAGCAACATTTCAAGCAAGTCAACAGCCTCTATACATGTAAAGCAACATTTCAAGCAAGTCAACAGCCTCTATGAAGAATTCTACTTCTACGTCCACCATACTGCAAATGTAAAGTGTCTCCAAGAACTGCAACCCACACAGGTGACAGCCCTCAGCCAGGAAATCACTGTGAGCAACAGTACAAGGAAAGTGTCCTCACACATCGACCAAACAAGATCTACAAGGCAAGCCGTGGCGTGGCATATAACTGTCTGTAGCAATGAAAATATTTTCCTCATGAATACTGAATATAAATAACCTCTGTCCCTGGTCAAATTTAGTTATTATAGGGTAAAATAGGTTAATTAAATGAAGGATATTTCATACCAATGGTTAATGTATGGTTAGGAGAGTTGGGAAAAGAATGTTTGAAAATATATATGAAGCAATTATGGTAATTTACTGTATGACCAATCAAAATAATTTCTCATGGTCACAAGCGGGGGACTGTTACCATATATAATTTTGTTTGCATAGAAATTGATTATTATATTGATACTATAAAGTAATGTAGCTATAAATTGAATATGTATATCATTTAAATGTTTACAGAATGTAGCAATATTTGTATTTAGGTAGTCTGTGCTGTAAGGAGTAAGCAATGTATACACTATGGGCCAGACCCCAGCCATCTGGAGAATGTAGCTGCTAGTACATCATCCAAGTTACTTTGCAGGACAGACAGGACACTATTGTGTATTTTGACAACAAGAGTGTAAAATAGATTGATGCACAGGGAGAGACCAGAACAGGAGATCTCGCAAAGGAGATTACCACTAGAGTCCAGACAAGCAGGAGACCCTGTCACCATTAGCATCCATAAATTCAATAACGTCATGAGAACAGGGAACTTCAATTCATGTATTTGGGATATAAGGAGAGAGATAGAGTAGACATTCACTCTCACAGACACTCACAGACACACGGACAGTCGGCAAGAAACCCATTCAGAGAGTCAGGAGGAGAGATGTGAGAGAGAAGCAAGAGAAAGAATGGAATAAATAAGCAATGGGCAGGAGGTGAGGTGAATCATAGGTAGCTATACCCATGTAACTTGTAAGTATGTCATTTTATGTTAGTTTTGTAGCAATCTAAGTTTGTCAATTGTTTAATGTAATATAAGCAAGGAGGCGTATATAAATATATATATAATAGCATATACATCAATTACTGTGTTAAAATTATTCTGTATGGTTTGTTTTGCCTATAAATAAAATCCTCCAATTGGAGCTAAAATTACAAGTCTCGAACTCTCATATTTGGGGAATCAAATTATGACAAGTACTCTGCATATTGTATTGTAAGGTCTATTAGAATATAATTGCAGATGTTAAATATATGTGTTATATCAATACAAGATATAATAAATATATTTTATATAATATTTTAATCTCAATAACCATTATTGGGATAAGAGAGATATATGATACCTAAAATAAAACTCTACAGTAAAGACCAATGTCTTATATTCCCTGTTTATTTTAGATGAGGTTTCTATACCTTAAAAAAACGGTATTTAAAGACTATTATAATAAATTAAAAATAAAAACACACACACACACGTGTTAAAAAGCAGTTTAACCCTTTATGATTACTTATCCATTTAAATGAACATGATTTCCAGTGAAATCCCAATAACCATTTAAAATACTGCAAAATGTTTCTGGCAGATGCTAGGGGATAGGTCGACAGGCAACAAGTCGACCTGGAAACATGCATTGTGTCATAAAGGGTTGAGCTCCTTTTTATATGCTGACTTGTACAAGTCTATTTAATTTGACATATTTAAAAATATTGCTCTCTGGCAATATACAACCGGACCCTTATCAAATACATCAGAAGCATTGGCTCTCTTACGCATATATTAAAAGGGTACATATACCTTCCTAACGCCAGTTCTAACAGGTGTACAATTGATTATCTATTTTCCTTTATGGTCTGACTAAATGCCACTATTTATATATGTTGTTTTTCGGTTGTTAGTGAAAGGATGTGTAGTAATGATTTGACATGAGCTTTATATCAGACAGTGATGTGACGGATTAATACAAGACGTAATGCAAGATTCATTTAGCTAAACACAACTTTACATTGATCAGCCATGCTTACTCATTGAACATACATCAACCTAACAATTTACAAAATCATAAAAAAAATAAACACCCATAAACATACTGTTATTTCTTAGGTACACTGTCCATGTCATCATGCAGATCAGCATGTACAGTATATGCTCTATTTTACAGGGACTGTAAAAAACGCAGTCAACACTTCTTCCAGACGCCAGAACATCGCCACTCGCTCTTTAAATAACAGGCACTTTCCCAAGAAGTCTGCTGCTTGCGCCTATCGAGATTGGTGCGGTTTACCTTCGTATTATATAGTTGGGTTTGAGCGCTATAGGCATCTTTTTTTACTGGGACACGGAACAGGCAGAGAGAAGTCCATAGACAATTTAGGTGGTGCTTTGTATGTGCCACTTATAAAGAATCATGGTTGCTATGGCTGTAAGAAATAAAAATAGTCTCATCTTCCCACCATCAGTACCAGAATGGTCATATTACTAGTGTGTGAAACTGCACCCAACTCTTCACCCAGCGGGGCTTGATCTGCTCCTAGTACCATATTGGGCCATTCGCCTTTCCTTTGCACTTGCACATTAGCTCATGCATTCTCTTCTAGAGGAAACACTAATCTGGTCCCCCTGTTTGTGATCTCATAGTCTCCTCCTCCGAGTTCACGTTCCAAAGCTTCCTCTGAGCTGCTTTTTGTTTTTCTGCCATCAAGGCTTGTGGTGGCAGTGTGGGAGCCAGAAGAACCATTGGCTGTTATGGTGGTGTCTCCATAAGTCAATGTCAGGTCCCCATCATTCAGAATGAAGTCTGCATCATCTTCTCTCAACTGCTCTGGGTTCTATACAGAATCAAATAAATTCATTATTTGGAGCAAATGTAGTAAAGCATAAAGCTGAACCCACTTGAGGTAACCTTCAGCCTACCATATTTTATGCATTTCTATGTCAGCATTTACTTACCAGCTCCAAATAGTGCCGTCCCATTCTCTAGAATGGGTAGACAACGCTCCAGCTACTGTAGAACTACAGATCCCAGCATGTGCTAACAAGTAAAAATGCCGGGATGTGTAGTCCCAGAACAGCCTGATTTCTGCACATTGTTACCTCTGGTCTATAAATCTGGGTTTTACTTAATTCTGTCAGGAGCCTATACTATGCATCTACTACTAACAATAAATGTAAGTGAACCTTATACAATGTTAATCTTTTTGGTGCAAGTGGGGAGAATAATGTGAAAATGCAGTCAAAAGGTGCTGTACCTCATCTTGCCTCCATCTTAACTTAGACTCACAGATTGTTATGTAGCTTTGGGGCTGGACACTAAAATCTGCAGGTTCAGCATATGGCCATAGTTACATTGTGAGTTTCCTCCCAGCTAACTGAATTGACCCCTCCAGTTCAAGAACCCCAGGAATAGACCCCATCAGACAATAAAAAGGGTTACAGGGACCCATCAAGTTGCCATGGTTGGCCACCATATGTGTGGTCAGCAGACTGCACATGCACAGCAGAATTGTGAAGGCACAAAACATAAGTGAATTAACCCACTAACAAAATTATTTAATTTCTTACACACCAGCATGGACAAGCTTCTTTTGGAGTCCCTGCCCTGCATGTGAATTTTAATATATTCATCCGAAAATACCTGCTGGGAAGGCTTCGGAGATGGCAAAGAGGCAGTGAGTGAAAGAAGGTGTTGGGTAAGGCAGAGGTTGGCACAAAGACAGTGAAAGACTGGGGAGTCAGATTATGCCAGGGAAAGGTAATGGGAGGCAGAAAGTGACAGTGGGAGAGATGTTGAAGTAGCAGCTGGTAGGGAGAGGCAGAAGGAGACTAGGGAGAGGCAGTGGGTCACACAGGGGAGGCAGACTGTCTCTCTGCCATTACCCTATCACCCTCTGTGTCAGAGGTTAGAGGCAGTGGGTGGCTAAGGGTGACTAGGGAAAGGCAGATGGAGGCATAGGATGATGGGGAGGCAAAGAGTGGCATGGAAAAGCAGTAGGTGATGAGAATGGCAGGGGTTGACAGGAGGATAGCAGTGGGTGGCAGGTAGAAAAAGCTTAATGCAGTGGCTGTATGGAGATGCCAAGGATTACAGGGAGAGGCAGAGGATGACAATGATGACAGTAGGGGACGTGGGAAGGGCAGAGGATAATTAGGTAGAGGAGAAGGTAACAGAGGTGGCATAGGTTGGCAGGGGGTTGAAGTGGATAACAGGAATTTGCAGAGTGACATTGGAGGATGGCAGGGGTGAAAGGAGGATGGCACAGGGAGACAGTGAGTGGCAGAGTGTGACTAGAGAGAGACAGTGAGTATTTAATGTCCCCCTCCACATCCTCCACTATGTACTCCCCTGTTCCCTCCACTTTCTGCAGTAACGCAGTCTGGTATTGCCTTCACATGAGAAATGCTTCTGCATATTCTGGAGACATGAATGTCTTGAAAATAGAAGATTTGATTGAATCCCTTTTCATTGTTACTTTTCAGTTTCTGTTTTTTTATGTACTGACTGATGCAACATAGTGAGAAAGCTAAATCAAAACATAACAGATGATAGAAATCAATTAATTACCCAGAAACATTGAGGTTCTTCTACTTACATTATAGGCCCTCGGGCTTGTAAAACATCTGGCCACCAAGCCACACCAGCTGGGCAATGTTGTAGTTAATGGAGGACCACTGTGTGTCAGCATTGGCTTCAGATAACTGATTTTCCGTATTAAGGAAATACTCAATTGTATTACAGAGAACAAGCAGTGCAAATCTGCATACCAAAAAGGTTTCAAGAACAGATAATAAACCACAGAAAGGGTACATTTACTAGGATAAGACTTCCATTGAAGATGGAATGCTGCTATTCACAACCAATCCGATTCTATTATCTTCTAGAAGGTACTGAATAAAGAAGTAGAATCTGATTGGTTGCGATGGGCAACATCCCATCTTCAATACAACTCCCATCTTAATAAATGTACCTCTTAATGTATACAATAAAAATGAGAACATATGTGTTAATTACGATGAATTGACTATTTAAAAAAAGGTCCTGATAATCATTCATTTGTATAGGAAGTAAAATAGCATTTAAACACTGTATTGATTAATGTTATCTATTCCAGGAAGGGTAGAATGTGACATTAAAAGCTGATCAATAATACAAAAATGGTTAGTTTTATATTTGCTTGTCAGTACAATCATTGCAGTCTATAGCCATGGTGGCACTGGGAAAGGTTATCCAATTAAACAGCCTTTTCTCTTCACCTACAAATAGTGATTCAGATCTGGAAACACACAAATTCCACATAATAGTCTGAATAAATGGCGTTTTTTCCGTGCATGCGAACCCAATTTTATCTTTTCTTATGCATAATTTATGGTTTTCAGGGACTTTGTGGATTCACGCACAGGGCAATTTCTGCTAATTGGATTGCACTGGTGCGGTAATTAACCACAGGGTATCACTTACTAGTGGGCTACAATAGGCAACATAAGATAATAGCATAGAGAATGGTTTGTAACCTGCACTCCCAGAGGTCTCTAAATGACAATAGTGTGTGTTAAAAAGGAAGGGAATGTTGCACTAAGGTATTTGTTTTACCCTGCAAATAATGTGCTTAGATGCTGAGGTATTGTAAAAATACTCTTTATTAAATCAAGGTAGGTAGCTTAGGGTAACCGGTGGTGGGCTTGGGGAGTCAGGCTTGGCAATAACCTTTGTCCCTTGGGTAAAAGGGGGGCCAGTGGGAAAGTGAGCAAGATGAAGTCACAGTCTAGGTTTGGTTAATCAGGTAGGTGTCAAGGGAGGCTGGCTTCCTGGTCCCCCACTGTCTTCTTCGTTGCTGTGTGTTGTGGAAGCTTGGTCCTGCTTCCGGGTCCTCCACGGCACCTTTGTGCTTGGTGAAGCCATAAATGAGCGGTGTCGTGCGAACACACACACCCGCGGCAGGACACTTATGCCGGGTGCCCGAATCTCTGTGGTGGGGAGGAGACTTAAGTGAAGTTATGTGCTGGGCCTCTGGGCACTCCCTGAAGAAGGCTAAGGAAGACGACACGCGTTGGAGCACCATTACAGACCATTGGTCCTGCTTCCAGGTGGAGGACCTGGAAGCGGGACCAAGCTTCCACAACACACAGCAGTGAAGACGACAGTGGGGGACCAGGAAGCCAGGTGAGAGTGCACCACGGGTTGGACGGGATGCCAGCCTCCTGCGACAACTACCTGATTAACCTAACCTAGACTGACTTTATCTTGCTCACTATTCTGCTGGCCCCCTTTCCCCACTGCCACAGGTTATTGCCAAGCCTGACTCCCCAAGCCCACCACCAGTCACCCTAACCTACCTACCCACGTATGTTGATGTCACTGTTCAGTTTGTCATAGCAGAAACAAAAGAAACTAAAAAAAGTTGGCCAAACCCTTCTAATTGGGCCTGGGGGACAGTTACATTTTTTTGAGTAATGAACCAATACCAATTAATATGGACATGGAATATTTGGTCAACACCAAAAGGTCAACATGGTGTCTATGGCGACACCTAAGCTAGTGGACCCACACTTATACCCCTTTCACATCCGAAATGCCAGGTCATACCCAGGATTTGTACACGGCCCTGGGAGCGACCGGGTATTTGTGATGTTTAACCCCTTCCCGCCGCAGCCTGTTTTTGCCTTCCTGACAGAGCCCTTTTTTTCAAATCTGACAGGTATCACTTAAGTGGGGATAACTTTTTTTTGCTTTTACTTATCCCAGTGATTTTGAGAATGTTTTCTCGTGACACATTGTACTTCAAGTTAGTGGTAAATTTGGGTCGATACAGTCTGTGTTTTTTTGTGAAAAATACCAAAATGTCGTAAAAAAATGGAAAATTTAGCAATTTTCAAAATGTTAAATTTTCTGCTTGTGAGACAAATAATCATACCACTCAAAATAGTTAATAACTAACATAGACCATATGTCTACTTTATGTTTCCATCATTATTACAACCTCCTTTTAATTTTTTTGGACACTAGGAGGCTTAAAATATGAATAGCAAATTCTCAAATTTTCAAGAAAATTTCAAACACTGATTTTTTTAGGGACCAGTTCAGTTCTGATGTGACTTTGAGGGACTTGTATGTGAGACACCCCCATAAATGATGCCATTTCAAAAACTGCACCCCTCACAGTATTCAAAACAGCATTTTGGAAGTTTGTTAACCCTTTAGGTGTTTCACAGGAATTAAAACAAAGTGTAGGTGAAATTTCAAAAATTCATTTTTTTTGCAGATTTGCAATTTTAATAAATTTTTCTAAGGAACACAGTAGATTTTACTAGAGAAATGTGACTAAAAATTGATTCCCCCAATTCTTTTGTTTTCATAAATATCCTATATGTGGCCCTAGTGTGCACGTTGACCAAACCACAGGCTTCATAATAGAAGGAGCACCTACTTGATTTTGGAGCCTCCTTTTTATGAGATTATTTTTTAGGCACCATGTAGGTTTCTAGGCACCAAAAGATGCTAAAAGTTAGGAACCCCCCCACAAGTGACCCCATTTTGCAAACTACACCCCTCAGGGAATTCATCTAGGGGTATAGTGTACATTTCAAACCCCCAGGGGTTTCACCAATTGTGGTACAACTGGGCAGTGAAAATGAAAAATTACATTTTTTACACAAAAATGCAGTTCTGGCTCAAAATTTTTCATTTTCACAAGGAATGAAGGAGACAAAGCACCCCAAAATCTGTGCCCCAATTTCTCCCGAGTACGGCAATGCCTCACATGTGACCAAAAAATACCATTTGGGTGCATGGCAGGACTCAGAAGGGAAGGAGTGATTTTTGGATTTTGCAGCTCAGATTCTGGTGGAATGTTGGTGGGTGCTATGTCACATTAGCAAGACCCCCGAAGCACCAATACAGTGGAACACCCCCACAAGTGACCCCATTTTGCAAACTACACCCCTCAGGGAATTCATCTAGGGGTATAGTGTACATTTCAAACCCCCAGGGGTTTCACCAATTTTGATACAACTGGGCTGTGCAAATGAAAAATTACATTTTTTTACACAAAAATGCAGTTCTGGCTCAAAATTTTTCATTTTCATAAGGTATGAAGGAGAAAAAGCACCCCAAAATCTGTGCCCCAATTTCTCCCGAGTACGGCAATGCCTCATGTGTGACCAAAAAATGGCAGGACTCAGAAGGGAAGGAGTGATTTTTGGATTTTGCAGCTCAGATTCTGGTGGAATGAATGGTGGGTGCTATGTGGCATTAGCAAGACCCCCGAAGCACGGTGAAATGATGAACCTAATAATCCATAGATGTGTGGTATATTTTAAAACACTCCTTTATACATAGGCCGGGTTTGTCGGGGCAAGTTTCACAGTGGAAAATAGTATCCTTTCTTATTCCCTTTTTATAGCAAACTTTGCACCTTTTTTGTGTCCTGCCCTTTTTTGCAGTGGAGGGGATTTCGTTAGGAAAATGCTGCCCTGGTACAATACGGGGGCCAGTACTAGAAGTACTGGGGCCCTCTGCCTGCTGGTTCCCAAATATTAGGCCCTTTATGACTTCCTCTTGAAAGTGCATAAATGTCCCCCTCTGGCTGGTAGAACGGAATAGCACGTAAGCGTTATACAGTGCCATCTGGATGATATACACGGCCAGCTTCTTGTACCAGATTTTTGTTTTCCGCAGGGGACTGTACGGCTTCAGTACCTGATCTGAAAGATCCACTCCGCCCATGTACTTATTGTAATCTAGGATACAATTCGGTTTTGAGGTGTGGGTACTGGTACCTCGTACAGGGACGGAGGTGGTACTGTCTCCGTGAATTGTTGTCAGTATAAGGACATCCCTCTTGTCCTTATATTTGACCAACAACATATTTTCGGTGCATATTCCCCTGCTTTCACCCCTTCTCAGTACTTGGGCAATGTGCGTTTTTGGGAGGCCTCTTTGGTTCTTGCGCACAGTACCGCAAGCTGCTGTACCTCTTGAACCAAGGGCCTTAAACAGGGGGATGCTAGTGTAAAAGTTATCCACATAGAGGTGATAACCTTTATCCAGGAAGGGGTGCACTAAATCCCAGACAATTTTTCCACTAACACCTACGAGGGAGGGGGGGCATTCTGGTGGTTCAATTCTTGAATCCTTCCCTTCATATACCCTAAACCTGTGGGTGTACCCTGAGGTGCTTTCACACAGTTTATACATTTTTATGCCATACCTTGCCCTCTTACTGGGAAGGTACTGGCGGAATTTAACCCTTCCTTTAAAATGTATAAGGGACTCGTCGATACAAATAAATTTTTCAGGGATGTACAACTCTTCAAATTTGGCACTGAAATGATCAATGACCGGCCTGACTTTGAATAGCCGGTCAAAGGTGGGATCATCTCTGGGTGGGCACTGTGCATTATCGGTGTAATGTAAAAATTTAAGGATTATCTCAAAACGAGTCTGAGTCATGGCCATACGGTAAAGTGGGGTGCTGTACAGAACATCTGTACTCCAATATTGCCTAATTTCTGGCTTTTTTACTATGCCCATATGTAACACCAGACCCCAAAACATCATCATCTCTACTGCATCTACAGGGGTCCACCTAGCAAATGATGACGTGGGGTTTTGAGCAATAAACTGCTGGGCATATAAATTACTTTGGTCCACCATTAAATTTATAAAATCATCAGAGAAAAATAATTTGAAAAAGTCAATTTCTCTGAGACCTGTTGAATCAAATTGGATTCCTGGGATGGCCAAAAACTCAGGAACCTGGGGCTCTAAATTGTCTGGTGGTGGGGTCCATACGGGATCAATCATTTTGGGGGGGGTCTCAGCTGCTCTACGGGGGCGTCTTTGAGGGGGTCCCTCATCACTAGAGGAGGAAGAGGAGCTTAAGACGAATCCTTCAAATTCCCCGCTTGCATCACTGGCTGTGTCAGAGTCAGAGGCAAGCATGGCATATGCCTCCTCCGCTGAATACATTCTTCTGGATGACTGGGATGACATTTGGGATGACATTTGGGATGCCATTTTTATTTTTGTGTTTCTGTAAGTGTAATGTTTCAACACGTGTATAATGTAGGGGGGGTACAAACTTTATTTCAACACGGGGGGTATGTAGTGTGTAGAGTGTATGTAGTGCAGAAAAAAAATACTTTATACAGGAATTTGATCCCAATAAAAAAAAAAAAAAATTGAAGAAGTTAAAAAAAAAAAAAGGTCCTTCGCCAAAAATTGAGCACAGATGTTGGTCAGTAACGTCCGTCACTGAACAGCGCTCAAAGGCAACAGGAATTTGATCCAAAAAATAAAATAAAATTATATCAACCCTGTGCCAAAAATGCTGTTTAGTGATGTACGTCACTGATCAGCGCTCAGCGGCCACAGGACACCCACAAAAGCAACGTGGGTGTAAAAACAAAACCCCACTGCACTCTCCAAAAAAAAACAACTGCAGATCAGTGATGCAGTGATGCAACACTGATTAGCAGTGAGGGGCAGCAGGCACACAACTGTGGGTGCAACCTGACAGGGTATATATATAAAAAAAAAAAACCCTGGACCCCCAAAAAGTTGCTGATCAGTTAATTTATACTGATCAGCACAAAAGGGGGGGGGGCAGCAGTCAGTTGCACAGGCAGCACAAGCTTTGGTGCAACTGACAGGTATATATATAAAAAAAAATAACCCCTGCACCCCCAAAAAGTTGCTGATCAGCACAGATATACTGATCAGCACAAAAGGGGGTGCAGCAGACACAAAATATAGCACTCTCTGTCACTATCTGTCACTATCTGTCACTATCTGTCACTATCTGTCACTCTATGACACTGCAGCAGCAGCGCACAGGAAGTGACAAGATCCAGGAAGCATCCAGCTGCTGGCAGCACGCTACCAGCGGTGATCAGGTAAGTATCAGGCAAGGATCAGGTATGTATATCACGACAGATTGGTCGGTGACCGCTCTGCACGCAATTCCAGACCGGAATGGCGTCTGCAGCGCAGTCACCGTTAGTTTAAATCACACGCTATGGCTGTGATTGGTCCGTCGGTCCGACGGACCAATCACAGCCTTGGGGGCAGGTGGGGTGAGGTGTGGTCATCACCGGTGACCCCCTCACGCCCCCTCACACCCGGCGGTGATTGACACCTGTGTTACCGAGCGTCTGATTCGCCGGTAACACAGGAAAACGCTGCGACTGGCTGTTCACATTGAACAGCCAATCACAGCAATCGCCGACGGGGGGGAGGCATCGCCGCCCCCCCCTGGACATGCTGGGACATGTCTGCTGTCAGGGACAGCAGACATGTTTAAACTGTCACCGCGTCTATAGACGCGGGGACAGTTTAAAGTCATGACGTATATATACGTCATGTGTCGGGAAGTACATCCCGGCCATGACGTATATATACGTCAAATGTCGGGAAGGGGTTAAACCCCACAGCAACCCGGCAAAAAAAAGCCAGGTCACTGACATCAGAAAGGGGGCAGGCAGAGGCGTCATCGGGAGGGCGGGGAAGGAGGCAGAGCTTGGAGCGGATGTGGCCTCCTCCTTATAGTGTGAACAGGACCCGGATAACCCATTCACCCTGCACAGCAACCTGGGTCCGACCCGAGATTAACCCTTCTTTTAACCCGGTGAGAATGCTGGGTTGCTGGACCCAGGCAAATTCAAAAGGATCTTTACCACAGAACATTAACCCGGGACGACCCAGTAACAACTCAGGTTGGACCCGGGTTGTTTGTGCTATGTGAAAGGGGGTATTAGTGTACAGTGTCCCTTTGCATGGCACGCCACGCTTTAGGCAAGGTGCCTTGCCCACTTTACCATTCCCCTAAACATAGTCCACATAGATGGTAAAGAAAAAGTTTTCATGTGTCGACCTTAGCCATGTTGACCTTTTGCTTGTGTTGACCATATAGTTTCGACCTAGACATTGTATATCAGCCACCCAGATGCCAAATATGTGATCCAAATAGGAATAAAATAGCATGGTATGATCATTTACTCCTAAACAATGATATAACTCTGTAATATGGATGACAATTCAACCTAGAAAGAGGATACTTGTGATCAAAGCTGTACCACAGCCTGAACACCCACGCGCTCTCTTGTTTAGTGCGACTTGTTCCAGTAGAATCTCCAGCATCCTACAAAGAAATATACAATAAGTGAAAACTACTCTGTAACACACAGATCCCCAATTTTAACCTATGCCTACTTGTGACAATGATATGAAGTTTTGCATCACAGATAAATATTCAAGATGTTGTATAAGTACTGTAAGCCATGTTCACTCTAGTGCAATGCTATATCTAACAGATGTTAGTATAACCGGTCACACAATGTCTGCAGACAAATATCTCGGGTAATTTAGCATTCACAAGTTAATACATGTGCAGTATGAAAGGATTCAGTAGTAACATTCAGACTACATTCTGTCAATACAGCTATCCAGAATATATTTATTATGTTAAGTAAAAGGCACTTTGTATTGAATGCATATAATTATACTTGTAAGCAAATTACTTAATCCATAATGTACATATGCATCAATACAACAAATGTTTGGCATCCTGGAGATAGACTGTTTAGTTGTGTGGGATAAATGACTCATTTGCCATTCTGGAATAGTCTTTCCTGTCTCAATTTCAACCTCTGTTTTGTGTTACTTTCTCTGTATCTGTATCCTCTGCAGGTTGATACCCGATTCCACGACCCTAACTGCTGATAAAAACCCTGTCAGATGGAACAAAAGGGGTTGGTATGGATAGTCTGGTGCACAGAATGGTCAGAATGCCAACAGCAGCAACCACATTTTTAAAGTCCCAATGGATTATGGCATTTGAACCTTAATCCTACCTCCCTCCCCCACCATCCTGCAGCCTTAAACTGGCCATCCACTTATCTGATTTGGCTTCTTTACATCCAATTCCGACCAATCGGGCCGAGAAATCAAGTGAAAAGTGGCCAAATCTAATGTGTTCAATATCTGATCCGATGCGCTGTCCTGTGTGCATCGGATCGGAGATCAGACCTCCTTGCAGGTCCATCCTCTGACATAGGCAGCCACTTGACAGTGGGGAAGCTCCCAGGCAGTTCAAGAGAATTGTTATGTGACTTTTCCCTCCGAAAAGCGTATGGGGGCCTTAGCCCTAAATCTAATCCCAATACTTACCATCTGGATTTTGACTGTATGTATTATGACCATTTGGGATAACTACATCCCATACAAACTGCCCAGTCTTACTGACATTCATTATCTGGGTAGTTTGGATGCTGCTATATGCTGGTTGCATCCGCTGCAGGCCAATGGCAGCAGATTGACCATGAAGATTTGGTCACTATTGGAATTGATCCAAAGATTGAAAGCATTCATCTCAGGCACTTTCAGGAGGATCAGATCACAAGCTGCATTCCAGCATCACATAAACCCTTAAACCTAGTGGCAACCTGCTATTCACTGGACAGCTACAGTGGGGTTCAAAGTTTGGGCACCCCAGGCAAAAATTCATTTTAATGTGCAAAAAAAAGCCAAGGAAAGATGGAAAAACCTCCAAAAAGGCATCAAATTACAGATTAGACATTCTTATAAACAAGTAAAAAAAAAGTTTGATTTCATTCCCTTCATTTACACTTTCAAAATAACAGAAAACAAAAAAAAAAATGGCATCTGCAAAAAGTTGGGCACCCTGCACCGCCCCCTTTGGACAGCTGAGACCTGGCAGTGTCATGGATTGTTCTCAATCATTGGGGCAGATGTATTAAGCCTGGTGAAGAGATAAACTGGAGATAAAGTGGAAGGAGATAACGCACCAGCCAATCAGATCACAACTGTCATATTTCAAACACAGCTGATTGGCTGGTGCATTATCGCTTCCATGTTATCTCCACTTTATCTCCAGTTTATCTCTTCTCCAGGCTTAATACATCTGCCCCATTGTCTGGAAAGACCAGGTGATGTCAATCTCAAATGTTTTAAAAGCCCAGACTCCTCTGACCTTGCCCCAACAATCAGCACCATCGGTTCCTCTAAGCAGTTGTGTAGAACACTGAAACTGAGCATAGTTGACGCTCACAAAGCAGGAGAAGGCTAAAAGTAGATAGCAAAGCGTTATCAGATGCCCATATCCTCTGTTCAGAATGCAATTAAGAAATGGCAGTCATCAGGAACAGTGAAAGCAAGATCTGGAAGACCAAGAAAAATATCAGACAGAACAGCGCTCAGGATTGTGAGAAAAGCAAATAAAAATCCACTTAGACTGCACAATCCCTCCAGGAAGATCTGGCAGACACTGGAGTTGTGGTACACTATTCCACTATAAAGAGATACTTGTACAAATATGGTCTTCATGGAAGAGTCATCAGAAGAAAACCTCTTCTACGTCCTCACCACAAAAATCTGTGTTTAAAGTTTGCAAATGAACATATAGACAAGCCTGATGCATTTTGGAATCAAGTTCTGTGGACCAATGAGGTTAAAATATAACTTTTTGGCCGGAATGAGCAAAGGTACGTTTTGGGAAGGAAGGGCAAAGAATTTAATGAAAAGAACCTCTGTCCAACTGTTAAGCATGGGGGTGGATCAATCATGCTTTGGGGTTGTATTGCAGCCAGTGGCAAAGGAAACATTTCACGAGTAGAAGGAAAAATGGATTCAATAAGATTCCATCAAATTTTGGACGCTAACCTGATGCCATCTGTGAAAAAGCTGAAGTTAAAGAGAGGCTGGCTTCTACAAATGGATAATGATCCTAAACACACCTCAAAATCCACGGTGGATTACATCAAGAGGCGTAAACTGAAGGTTTTGCCATGGGCTTTACAATCTCCTGACCTCAACATCATTGAAAATCTATTGACAGACCTTAAAAGAGCAATGTGTCACAGACAGCCCAGGGATCTCAAAGAAATGGAAGACTTTTGTAAGGAAGAATGGGCGAAGATACCATAAACAAGAATTGAAAGACTCTTGGCTGGCTACAAAAAGCATTTACAAGCTGTGATACTTGCCAAAGGGGGCAGTACAAGGTATTAACTCTGCAGGGTGCCCAAACTTTTGCAGATGCCATTTTTTGTTTTCTGTTATTTTGAAAGTGGAAATGATGGAAATCAAATGAAACGTAATTTGATGCCTTTTGGAGGATTTCCATCTTTCCTTGGCTTCTTTTTGCACATTAAGAGGAATTTTTGCCTGGGGTGCCCAAACTTTCAATCCTCACTGTACATGAGCTAACCTTTTGCAGAGTCTAGCCCATTTGGTGGAATAACAGCATGAGCCACAGGTGCCTTCACTGGAATAATATTGTCTCCCTAAATATTGGGGAGTGAATAGGTTTCTACTAAAGTGCATTTCAGCCAGTACTAATGTTTATGCAAAGAAATTTACTACAGGTTGGGTATCCCTTATCCGGAAATCACAAAACCAAAATATTCAGAAAACCATGGATTTTCAGAATATTTTTTTGTGTGTCCCCCTTGCACTTTTTTTTTTTCTTGTCGTCTGGTGTCCACCGAATTACTCTTCAGCGGTATCCCAGGTCCCCAGGATGCATTGCGTCACCGATGCACCCGCGCACTGCATCCTTAGGACCGGGGATGCCGCTCAAAAGGAAACCGCCGTGGACATTGGGGGGCCACCAGGGGAGTATGTAAAAAAAAAAATATATATATATATATATATTCTGAAATCCAGAATAATCCCTTATTCGAAATGCTCACGAGCATTTCGAATAAGGGACACTCAACCTATGCTATATTCATCAGCTGGAGCCTAATTAGGAGATATAGGGGCAGATGTACTGTATTAAGCCTTAACAAGAGATAAATGCAAGGGTGATAGAGAGATAAACTTCCAGCCAATCACATCCCAACTGACTTTTTTCAAAACACAGCATGTAACATGGCAGTTAGAGATAAACGTCCAGCCAATCACATCCTAACTGCCATGTTACATGCTGTGTTTTGAAAAAAGTCAGTTGGGATGTGATTGGCTGGACGTTTATCTCTATCACCCTTGCATTTATCTCTCGTTAAGGCATCCGTGCTCCTGGCCAGGTGGGACGGGCGCCCTGACACATTTAGGAGCCACAGGGGTTATATAGGGGCATATTGTGTGTGTAACACTGGCCTCTGCTAGGGTCAGATGTGTGTATAATGCTGGCCTGTGTGTATAACGCTGGGTGGGGGGGCGGAATTAAGTGTCCGACTCCGCCCAGCGTTATACACAGACTCACAAGATTGACAGTTCTGGGCTATTATATAAGAGATATCAATAAATATTCTGAACTACAGTTCATTAATTACAGAGCATGCATGTAGCTTCCATTGGTTACAAAGGACGTAGTCCTCTCAGTGTAATGTAGATTTTTTTTCTATCTACCTACCTACCAATGGGGCAGATGTATTAGGCCTTAACAAGAGATAAATTCAAGGGTGATAAAGAGAGATAAACTTCCAGCCAATCACACCCTAACTGACTTTTTTCAAACACAGCCTGTAACATGGCAGTTAGAGATAAACGTCCAGCCAATCACATCCTATCACCCTTAAATTTATCTCTTGCTAAGGCCTAATACATCTGCCCCATTGGTAGGTACTGTAGGTAGATAGTGTAATGTAGATTTTTTTCTATCTGAGAGGACTACGTCCTCCTGGGTATATATTACTGGCTATGGTACTATTTGTAACCAATGGAAGCTACACGCATGCTCTGTAATTAATGAACTGTAGTTCAGAATATTTATTGATATTTCTTATATAATAGCCCAGAACTGTCAATCTTGTGAGTCTGTGTATAACGCTGGGCGGAGTCAGACACTTAATTCCGCCCCCCACCCAGTGTTATACACACAGGCCAGCTTTATACACACATCTGACCCTAGCAGAGGCCAGTGTTATATACACAATCTGCCCCTATATAACCCCTGTGGCTCCTAAAGTGTCAGGGTGCCCGCCCCACCTGACCAGGAGCATGGAGGAACAGGACCCCAGCACCACCCACCTGCACTCACAGGCAGTCTTGCGGGAAGACGCCACGCAGCCAGCAGATGGAAGGAGCTGCCTCCAGCCTCCCGATACTCCATCAGCTCACATTCACTCATCCGCTTCCAGCCTGCCTCCGCTCCTTTTTTTCTGGTGAGCATCCTCCCTCCAGCATCCAGACTCCCGCCTGACTCCTCACCTTATTAATGATGAGCGTCCTCCTCCCTAGCTCCAAGCTCAATGCTGCACTCCCCTCACACCAAGCACCTGTTCCCAAGGGTGCATTACGGCTCCCGACCCGGTGTGTGAAGTCATGACGCCTATGTAGGGCTGAGGGAACTGTTGGCCAGTGCAGAGGCCGAGTCAGTCCCGGTGGTTCCTCCCCTCCCCCTGCTAATGCTATAAGCTGGAGCCTGGACAGAGGGAGAGACTGCAATGTTCTAGCTGACACTCAGCTGTAGGCACTGCACACAGCACTGGGAGACATCCCTGGGAGAGCTGCATTTGCAGGGGTGGGTGACTGGAAGCATGTGACAGACTCGCAGATACCCCTGCACCAAGGAGCCTGGACTGTAACCCAGGGGACCACTGGACTGACTCCTGCATTGGGGTACAGAGCCCCCCACCATCTGCCCCCAGCAGCCCCTACTTGCTTGTGGAGTGGGGGAAAGTTTCACAGTCCCTGCAGCTAACTAGAGGTAAATGTGAAGTTTGCATGTGTGTCATATAAATCCATGTACTTGGCCCCTAGGGTGGATCCCCCCTACTTACATGTCTATGGGCTGACCCCCAGCCAGGCCATGCAGACACATGGGGAGCTACCAATAGCTGCTGCAGCAGTTGGGGCATGCACTGCACACTATGGCAGGTGGGCTTCACAGGGTCACACACGTGTGTACAGTGACACTAGGGACATAGCCCAGGGTGTACATTCTGCACACCGGTCTGAAGAGCTAGCAATGTACTCCACTAAAGTTATTACAAGGTGCAGGAGCTGCCTTCTACTCAATGGATAATGAAACGGGTTACACCCCCTTCTAAATCTTATGCCATTTTTCATTCAAACAAAATCACGTATAGCTACAGTTCCAACACAACACATGCTTCATCCAATAACAAGCACATTTCACACAACACAATTATTCTATGTGTAACAGGGCGTAGCCCCTTACAACCGTGTGACGGACTCCCGTAGGGAGCGATGAATCACCTAGTATTTTAATAAATTGTTACAGCCTTGGTGTTTTTGTGTTTATACAAGTACAGACATCTACCTGTTCTTTCCTTTAAATGTTTTAGGCATTAGACAGAAATCCCTAATTTGTCAACAACTATATATACACAGCTTAACCCAGACATTCCCTACTTCGGACCTCAGGGTACACCAACAGTGCACATTTTAGTAATATCCGTGCTGCAGCACGGATGGTTACATCACAAAAACTGTGGTACTAAGTAAGTCTGCTGTAGTCAAACATGGATATCACTAAAAGATGGACTGTTATGCTGGGTACACACTGGCCGATACATCAGCTTTTCAACTAAAGCGATATTGGTGCATCGTGCGGTACTCATACACTCTCTGTACAAGCCGGCAGTGATTAAAGGTGCAACTGGATGGGGGTTTGTAAATGTCCAGTTGTGACATCAATTAACACTGATCTGGCAGTGTGTATGCAGAACAATTGATCTACAGATGTATCTTTAGGTGCGTACCTGGCTTTAGTGTGCATTGAGGACAGAGGTTGGGAATGCCAGGGTTAAGCCTGGAATGAAAGTGCACCAACTTGTATTTTTGGTATTCAAGATTCCAGGTTGGTAACGCTTCTATAGTTTTTTCCCCTGTGGATTATGCAAGCTGTAATTCATTACCACAATGACTGCATAAATACATTTTAATGTAATATACAAGCTCCTTCCCCCACATGCTGAAATAGTTGTTTGACGTTAAATATAAACAGAATGGGCATTTACCCGTGCTGTGTGTCAAGTAAAAGGGGTGTGGTACAGGGGTCCGACAGTCGGGATCCCAACAGTCATTAGCCCAACTGGCCAGACCCAGACAGCATGGTAAGCGCAACTTAGCCCCTTGCGGGCTCACTGCGCTCGCCACGCTGCGGGCACGGTGGCTCGCTACACGAGCCACCTATTCTATTCTCCCTCCCGAAGACGGCGATGCCCGGCGCTTCCCCGGCAGCGCAGTGGCTTCGGAGGGGCCGGGTCCGCCCCCATTGATGATGGCGGCGGCCCGGGCACGCCCCTTCCATGACGGCGGCGGGCCGGGCACGCCCCTTCCATGACGGCGGCGGGCCGGGCACGCCCCTTCCATGACGGCGGCGGGCCGGGCACGCCCCTTCCATGACGGCGGCGGGCCGGGCACGCCCCTTCCATGACGGCGGCGGGCCGGGCACGCCCCTTCCATGACGGCGGCGGGCCGGGCACGCCCCTTCCATGACGGCGGCGGGCCGGACACGCCCCTTCCATGACGGCGGCGGGCCAGACACGCCCCTTCCATGACGGCGGCGGGCCAGACACGCCCCTTCCATGACGGCGGCGGGCCAGACACGCCCCTTCCATGGCGGCGGCGGCCCGGGCACACCCCCAGCTGTGACGTCGGCGTGCCCGGTCCGCCCCCCGGCGCCCTGCCCGCTGTCACTCCTAGAGTGAGCACTTAAATACTGCAATGTAATAAAATACTACATGCATTCACATTTTACAGACAGTAATGCAATGACCACAAATCCAATAATAATGAGGATATAGTTACTTACACTGTGTAGTACTTGAAAACTGTCATTAGTTGGAGGGGGGTCTTGATCAGGATCTACACCAACCCTGGTACAGATAATGAAAAAATAAGGTTTAAATTTAGAACAAATATAATCCTTTTAAAAACAGTATTGGGAATATGTAATCCCGCACCTCCATCCAACTCTGACTTTTTTTTTAAAGCAGCCATTATTTACAGGGCAACACTACAGTATGCCTTCTAAATGAGTGCTGTTTTTACAAAAACATCCAATTTTGTCTGGAATCCCGCACCCGTCGAACTTTACATATGCCCCTTGGAGGGAAGTGTAATAAAAGCTCTAACAGTTTAGCGAACTGGTTCATGCTGAGAAAAAGCATACAAAGGTTATAGAAGTAAAGCCATTTATTTACTAGTGCAGAAAGTAACATTGCGTTATTAGTCTTAAAAACCCACACAAAATGCAAACTGAATAGCGGTTAGTAAGTCATATTATGCAGTTACTTGCTTTCTTTTTATAGAGATGTCTAGGCTACACCTAATGGGGATTACAGTAACCTTAGCTAGAACACAAATACTGAAGAAGTTGGAACTATTGGATCAAAGGAAGCTTATCCTAGATTGGATCCTTGGGGATAATTTCACGAACACGGGAGTTCTATTGAAGATGGGATTTTGCTATGTGTAACCAATCAGCTTCTATTATCTTCTAGAAAGTGCTACATAAGGTGCCAACAAATAAGTAAAATCTGATTGGTTGCTACATCCCATCGTCAATAGAACTCCCACCTTCGGAATTTTACCCTCGGTCTCACATAAAAATTCCAAGTTATAAATTTACCTATCTTTTTTAGTAACGCACTATGATTTGTAACTGTTAATCCTGACCTTCGAGTACTCAGTCACTTTCAAATGCTGCCCATACACTTGTGAGATATTGTATACAATCCTTCGATTTCGACCTCATCTGTCAGAGAAATCTAATGATTGGATGCACAAAATGTGTACCATTCGTCTTTCCGACTTTCTTAATGAGGTTTTGGTCAAGGGGAGCCATGAAAAAATGTTCTGATATTCTGGGGTGCTGTGATTCCCAAAAATTTTGGGAACCCCTGGTTTATACGGTTGTAAGTGACTATAATCCCTGGTCTTTATTTTACATCTTCTCTAAAATAAAACACTCTCTCCATGTTGGCAGATGAATAAAGGAACACTGGGGCCGGTAGTGGAAGCCCAATTATTTTCTCCTGTTCTGAATAATAAATGGAACGGTTCTTTTTAGAACCCTGTATTATTTGATGAGTAAGCGTTTCTACTTCTGGTACATCTTTAAACTGTGGTTCTGCCCCTCACTTCTACGTACTGCAGACCTGCTAGACAATAGTGGGTTTGGGGGTGATAAAGCACCAGCCAATCAGATCCTACCTCATATTATAGACTGATAGAAAGTACCAACAGATCACCTCATTATCACTCTCCCAACTCTCTACAAGCTTTGATAAATCTTCCCCTTGGTTAAAGACAATTGAAGTCTTTTTGCACTTTGAAGCATTGAGACTGCACTAAATACATGAGTATTTTCCCTTGGATCAGAAGTTATAACTGAATGGTCAAATTTAATTATTATTATTTGAAAATGGAAGAAATATTTTACAGATGTATATTCTTTAATTGCTGTAAGAAGTAAAATATATGGTTTATATACACCAGAAAGTAAGGCTTTTGATTGGTCATAGATACAGGCCTTTCCTTGTATGTATGTAAATTACATTTACATTCAAGATAAATAACTAAGATATTCCTATACAAAAATAAAACCCTACATGGCCTTATATTCTCACATTCAGATGGCACGTTGTGGTGTACATTGGATTTCCTTATAATTTACGATGTAACACAGATTGCCAGCAGTAGCATCAGGACATGGTTTGTCTTTTGTAGATCGTTCACACATGAGAAAGGTAATTTGCTATTTGATTTAGATCGGCTAGTAAATAGAACTGGTCTATTCTTCTCAGATGGCAGCTGCAGAATGACACAGTCCATTTGAATCTGTCTTTACTTCCAATGGCTAAGACAAGCAAGCCTTGATCTCATTACAGAGCCTCCATTGTTGAGCTATCGGAGAGAAGTTTATGTGATCTGAAGGGCATGTCATGGGCCTCCAGCCAATGTTGGAACAGCCAAGTTCAATTAATCGCTCTTTACCGAGTGCATCTAGTTAGAAAATGTCCCTAGTGCCTGCTATTCACATTGAACTTGCTTAAGTAATGCAGACGACTGGCGGTGGCTAAGTTCTAGTTGGCAACAGTTTAGAGAAGAAAACAGTTAAAACTAAATATTAGTAGTTTACAATATATATATATATATATATATATATATATATATATATATATATATATATATATATATATATATATATAATAATCAAAAGTGAAAATTCATGCAAATTAAAAAGAAAAGCTTACAGTTCATAGGAAAGGCTTAGTGGCTGGCGTTTCATTAGTCTTTTGCTCCTGCTGCGTCTCCAGTGTATATTATTATATTACATTCCTGTAAAACTGTGTCACGCCCTGGAATGAGCAGTGTGTATCTATCTGAGAATCCGCAAGGGGATCTGAATGATAGGTCGACAGTGAATAGTCCAACACCATATGATTGACATGCCCAATGTGGACATAGACAAGAGGTTGACCATCCATGTGGGAATAGTAAGTTGTGCTGAGCACAGGGGGGGATGAAGCGAGGAACCTGGCCCAGAACATAGCGAGTGACAAAAGCCATGCGAGAGGCCGTGATATACTAATTGGGGGTATATGTGCTCAGGTGTCAACATGGACACCAAAAAAAAAGTAAAAAAAAATTTGCCATGTAGACCTTTTTCAGGTCAACTTTTTGATAAAATTGAGCTTTTGGGGTCTAACTAATTAGTGTCGACCCCATGATCCACATCTGTCAGCAAGAATGGGTCACCCTTTTCCTTTCATGTTATCACAAGTGTAGCTGGCAAGTAAGTTACAAATGACATGTAAAGCAACAAGTGCACAGAAAGCAACAGTGACACAAGGTGTATGCTTAATGGAAAAACAGACAAAGAGCAGGTGAAAAGTTCCCAAGCTTTGCACCCCATCTGCAGTGTTCATTTTAGACAGCAGAAACCAATCACCTGAAATACTGCCAACGACCAATGGTCAGATTCTCCAACGATGGGGCATGGTCACCAACTCTGGTATGGCACAGGAATGAAATGAAAATGAAATCTGTGCAATGGGTAATGGTTTGAAGTGACAGTTTAATACAGTATTTCTGAAATTTAGTACATACGTACGCACCCACCCAACAGTTCATGTTTTCAGGATTTCAGTCTATGGAAACAGGTAGGCTAATTACTGAACCAGTGAAGTAGACTAAGATGAAAAGTCCTGAGAATATGAGCTGCTGAGAAATGCATGTGGACTGGATTTGAAAAACACTGGTTTAGAGGATACACAATAAATGTAAATGCAGGCTTGTTCAAACTTTATATATATTTCCAGGTTTTACATTTCATTTCTTATGAATACAGTACATAAAGCTTCCACCTTAACTTCCTTTACTTATGTGGAAGGTGCTGAAAGCAAATGTCTGCACAAACATTTATGGTAGGCTTACACTATGCAGTTTAAGTGGTGAACACTTGAAATACTTTTTTTTTTTTTTTTCCTCATAACCAATGATATGCTGCCCATACACTAGGGCGATATTGCATCCAATCCTTCGATTTCGACCTCATCTGTGTGATAAAGCGAAGAATTGTATGCACATCGAATGGGTTTCCCGAGGCGGGCCCGCCGGTTGAATGTTGTGTCGATAGATATTGTGCTGCACATCATATTTATCAAATTGCAGGAGCGATCGCTAAAATGCAACAGGTGGGCAGGGGAAGAAGAGGGTGGTGGAGTCCAGAGTATCGTATCGCTATGATGGAGCACTAGCGGATGGCGGCAGTATATTAAGAAAACAGTTTAAAACACTGGGTTTCAAATTTTGCCACTGCCCTGCCCCCTGCTACCGCTCCTTTACAGCGCTACGCTACTCCATCGCAATCCGCCCACCTTCTTCCAGCACCCGATGTGCCATCACAGATGGCGTGCGACCTCGGGTGCTGGAAGAGGACACTTTTTGAACCATAAGATGCAAAATCGGATGCGATGTACATCGCATTGCGATGCCGCATTGTATCGGATCACATAAGTGTATGCGCAGCATTACATTTTGTTTGTCTGTCTGCCATTTCAGATCAGCCCTCAGTGTACAGCACTTATAGCACAGTTCCACCATAATAACTATTAGCAACCTGATGACACTGACTGGAAGTTAGGTTTGTCCTTGATTTATAAAAAGCACTGACATATTATGCAGCACTTTACAGTGCGGGGGATCAGGGCACAAATTACACACAATGACAAGAAAGGAGGTTCTGCCGTAATGGGCTTACACGTTACAATGTGTGAGGTACTATTCCTATACAAGACTCGATCGCAACGAAGGGATCGGGACTGCGTACATATATATACAATCGAACGGCCGTTCGTCCGCAGAACGGAAGAACGGCCGACGATTGTACATATGTGTACCCAGCTTAACAACTGTGGCGGCTGGTGGCAATAGTGTGTGTGGCTACTGCAGTATTATCAGTCATTAATATTAAACTGCCACTAGCCACATATTTATGACGCTTCCTCGGTTAGAGTGGTATGGTTGAAAAGAGATATTGGAAAATAGAAATATGAAATATAAACTGAGTTGAAAATGTAAGAAAGTCAGCT
>NW_028142789.1:0-28319 GCF_055691185.1 Crinia signifera | reverse complement strand
TAGTAAAGTCTTTGAGGTTACCTTACCCCCCACCTCCTTCTCAGTTCTTTAACAACCCTATCCAAATCTTGGCTTGCATTTGACATTTCATGAATGGGATGCATGGCTGCATTAAAAATGTCTCTCCTACCCAAACTAATGTATATCTTTTGCATGATCCCTTATATCTTTTAAAGAAAAAAGTTTGCCACATGCAATTCAATCCTACCTAAATATATCTGGTCCTCTGGCACCCCTAATTATGGACCGGTCTAGGATGATGCTCCCTAGAGCCAAAGGTGACCTGACCCTCTACCATGATGCTTGTAAACTGGCCCAAATAACGACTTTCTTTAATACCCACTCAGGATCAAGGTGGATGTGTCCTGAGGCATCACATATACCATTTGCCATTGATGATCTGTTTAGGATACCTATTCCCTCGCTTCTCCCCACCACTCGTGCCTCCCTCCTGACATGGGATATCCTAATCACCAAACTTCCAAACCCTGCATAGCAGCTCACACATATCTCACTAGTTTTCATTCTAGCACCCGCCAAATTTAAAAACCTATGCAGTTCCTCTTCCCTGCCTGGGGTGTCGCTGTCTGCTGTGGTGTTTTTAGAACAGGTTTCATTTTCATATCAGTGCTGATATACAGACCACACTGTGCTAGAAGCACTGCAGCAGACAGCGACACCCCAGGCAATGAAGAGGAACTGAATGGGTTTTCAAAGTTGGCGGGTGCTAGAATGAACACTATCTCACTGAATCGATAGTTAAACTTATACCCAATATGAGCCTAGTACGTTGGATTGCTTAAGGCATGTCAAAACTAAATGATATGTTGGATGGCCAGCGTATACACCCCTTTTCTTACCTCCAGCAGAAATTCTCCCTACCTGATTCTGAACATTTACATTATTTTCAAATCTGGTGGAATAATGTCCCTCCTCAGACTAGTCCACCCAATAGCTTAGCCTCACAAATCTATACTCGCCTCACCTTATCGAATTCCAGAGGGGATATTACGCTCAGTACAAAACACTACTAGATATCCCAGATACATCTAAATGAAACGCACAGAAAAAATGGGAAGCTGACTTGGGTACAGCTCTTACAGACACTCAATAGAGTAAAAAAATTCTTTCCTCTTATTCTATGTCAAGATGCTTGAACCACACCGAGATGCACGTAAAATTGATCCACAGGCTATAGCTAACCCCAGACAAACTAAATTCCTTCTGGCCTATGTGTTCTAAGTTCTGCTGGAGACAATGTGTGACATCGGTCACATACAGTACAGTACATCACATATTCCGATCATGCCCTCATATTACTGCTTATTAGAAGGTGTTTGGTCTAGCTAACGAGGTCCTGGATTTTTCAATATCACCTACCATCTCAGTAGCACTGTTCAGTATGTTAATATTTGGGTGTGGCCTAAAACATGGGGTGTGGCCTAATTACAAGGGTGTCCTGGTATGAAAAAATTCTTGGGACAAGAAGAATTAAGAAGAGGATTCTTCACCATTAGAGCAGTAAAATACTGGAACTCATTGCCGGTGGGGGTGGTTACAGCAACTGGATATATCTTTGGCCACTAAGGGGATCCTATAGATATGACTTACTCAAGTCAGTAAATAAAAGTCTAATAGGTTGAACTCGATGGACTAACGTTTTGTTTTTTTTCAACCTTAATTACTATGTAATTTTGGATATGGATTATTCCGTATTTCAGAATATTTTTATATTTCAATGAGGTATTTTGAGGTATCTTGCAATTATGTTGTATATATAGATCAAACACATGAGAGACACACAAATATATTTTATTTGTGCATGAAACTAAGGGTGACATTTACTGGAATGTGATTTTTAGTCTTTTAAGATTGTTATTATAATAGAAATAGCACATTATCGCACTTTTAAAATCGCATTTTTTGCAGTGAATTCGCATATTTAATGAGATGCATATTCCGGGCAAAAGATTGCAATAAAGTGCGATTTTTAGTCATGAAAATGTGCATTTTTAGTCATGAAAACGTGCGATTTTTAGGACATTTTTAAACAAAATGATTCTATGTTAAAAAAATAATAATAATATGGTGTGAGGTCCCCCCTCCTGAGCAAACCAGCCCCGGGCTCATTGAGCTGGACCTGGTTCTAAAAATACAGGGGGAAAAAAGCGTAGGGGTCCCCCGTATTTCTGAAACAAGCCCTGAACTCTTGGACCGGTCCTGGTACCAAAAATACAGGGGTCAAAAAAACTGGGGGTCTCCATATTTTGAAAACAGCACCAGTCTGTGGGTTTTTTTTAAATTCTTTTTACAAGTGGACTACAAGTCCCAGCGGGCTCATTAATGCCCCACATGCTGGGACTTGTGGTTTGCCAGGTCCCAGCATGCGGGGGAGGCATGCTGGGACTTGTAGTTCAACTGTATAAAGCAATGTTTGGTGTGTCTGATTCAACCCTATCAGGCCAGCGTCCACAGCCCACGGACGCCCGTGACAGCCCCAGGCTTCAGCCCTGGACAGGTTAGGCCTGGGGGGGACCCCTTTATTTGGGGGGTCCCCACTCCCCAGGTACCCCATCCAAGGCTGACCAGATACAGTGAGCATGAAAAAGTGTCCCTCGGTTGTGGCATGACACCGCGAGGTGTTGGCGCCCGGTGCTGGATTTAAAATAAGGGAGACCCCCATTTTTTTGGCCCCCAGATTTTTGGAACCAGGATCGGTCCAAGAGTCCGGGGCTGGTTTCAGAAATACGGTGGACCCCTACGCTTTTTGTCCCCCCGTATTTTGGAACCAGGTCCGGCGCAATGAGCCCGGGGCTGGTTATGCTTAGGAGGGAAGTTTTTTAAATTAAACTTTTACACATATTTTACCATATAACCATGCACAGATCTCAATGATCTGTGCATGGTTCTGTCAAATTCAACCATCACAACCTGGTCTGCATATACAGAGATTTATAGTAACATTTTTCCGAATGCGCATCTCATTATATATGCGATTTGTATACTTTATAAGGGGAAAACATCTGGATGCAAGTTCCGGCGTTACTAAAAATTGGCACTTAATTAATTATGCAACTTCAGAAAAAGTGTGACAACGGACGTTTTAGGTGAAAATATTGCCCCCCCCCCCAAAAAAAAATCTCATCCCATTAAATGTCACCCAAGATTTCAAAACATGAAACAAAGTTTGTGTCCTATCTCATGCACTGAATTTGAATGCCAAGCTATCATTTTCTTGCATATATTTAGTGCCAGTTACAGTATATATCATTTCCCCAGTAGTGCCAGTTACAGATGACCACAGTAGTACTTTTACCAAAATAAATGCATTCTGGAAACTATGGATAAGGGATAATGTGGATAAAGGATACTCAACCTGTACTTTATTAGTCCATGTATTTTTTTCCATTACATTGAAAAAATATACAGTATTTTAAAAATTAAACCAATGACACAATGATGGGTAAAAAGGGTTATTTGTATACTGACCATTTAATAGTGCTTGCCAAACAGCATCTCCAATACCCCAGATTCCGGAAATTATAAAAAAGATTGCTAGCTGATAAGGATGAGGTTTCCATAAAAAAAGTGCTGCAATACAGCTGATATTTAAAACTGTAGCTGTAAGAAAAACAATGCAAAAATAAAAATAAACACACTGCCACATATACATACTATGGTATCCGGACTATTTGTCTACAGCAAAAAGATAGACAACCATTAGGTCGACACCATTAGTTAGACAAGCAAAAAGGTCGACATGCCAAAAGGTCGACATGCCAAAAGGTCAACATGCCAAAATGTTGACATGCAAATAGGTCGACATACAAAAAGGTTGACACTGCCATTAGGTCGACAGTCAAAAGGTCGACATGGGGTTTTCCACTGTTTTTTGAGCCGACGTGCTGACAGGCGGTATTTCATGCCCTACCATCCACTAGGGCGAGGTGTGAGAATAAAATAGTGTGCCCGAAGCATTGCCAGCGATGCGAGGGGCTGCGGTGCACTCTGAACTGTTCCATGTCGACTGTGTCGACATTTGGGTAAAAAAACTGTGAAAAACCCAAAGTCGACCTTTTCACTGTCGACCTTTTCACTGTCGACCTAATGGCAGTGTTGACCTTTTGGCATGTCGACCTTTTGGCATGTCGACCTTTTTGCTTGTCTAACTAATGGTGTTGACCTAATGGTTGTCTATCTTTTTGTTGTAGACAAATGGTCTTTTATAAAATAAAGCCACTAACTGTGACATGTTCTTTTATTATGAATACATATTTACTAAGTAGGACAGTTTACAGGGGCAGTATCTGCTTGTCCTATCCATTTACACTCTATTTGAGATGGAATATAGTACAGTACAGTGGATATTTTGCAGTTATTGGTACATTTTGGGCTGACAGTACAATCACAGGCATCCAAGTGCCGCCCCCAAACTTGTGCCACCCCTAGGCACGTGCCTCACGTGCCTAATGGGAAATTCGGCTCTGCTTGATGGTCTATGGGGCTGATGTTGAATACTTTTACCATTGATAGTGTTCAACCAGCTAGCTACTGTATATCCTATCGATGGTAACTGTATGCCTTGTATTTTTTTCTGTCCTGTTGCTGCTCAAGGTTGCCAGGCTGTCATGCAGGAGCCCTGCATAGCCTCCAGCTCTTACACTGTGGGGGTTATTCTGGTTGATATGCTCATATGCGAATTTGCACCCTTGCGAGTCAACTAGAACCGGCACTGCGAATGTTGGTACCCCCGCCCCCTCCTCTGTGCTTCGTAATGTGTATAAGGGGCTCTACTGTGTACCATTACTTGTACAAAGGACACTACTGGTATAATGTGAATAATAACCATGACTGTGCGGTGTAATACTGTAAATTGGTGAATATTCTGTGGCCATGTCCTCCCCTTACAAAGCCATACTCGTGTATTTTTGGCTTGCGCTATCCTCATTATTTCAAATATGAAGATGGTGCCAATTCTTTTCTGGCAATGGGCACCAAAATGTCTGGTTACAGCTCTGCCTTTTAGACTTAGAAAATTACACCTGTCAGCAGTAATGGCTCAGCTTCTTATTCTTGACAAATGGAGTGAATCAGAACTTTGTACAGTGTGCATCAGATAAGGTTTACACATGTCACAGTATAGCATGCTATGCTTGCCATTATCACGCAGGATGGCATAACTGGCATCAAATAGATTTTACTTTATTATTGACTCACTGTGCCTTAGTAAATGGAAGTTTGGTGAGACCAAGTCCATCTACATGCTGCCTTCAACATATGCTGTAGGGGCCTGCTTTAAATGGGCCATTAAATATGGTATAAACATTAGTTTCTGCATGTTTTAGGAAATGTTCCATTCATCATAAATGGCCTGATGTATGTTGCAGGCTCATATTCATCAAATTCCAAAAACAGGTTTTAGCAAATATTGTCCTAGTACATTAAATCTGTAGCAGAAAACTGCGGTCACTTTAATTGGGAGGGGGGCTTTTTAATGAATAGGACCTATATGGTAAGGTCTACGGAGTCCTTGGAGAAAATTGCAGTCGATAGCAAGATCTGCTGATAATTGTAATCATGCAGCTGGGGCGATTTCAGCACATATCGCTGGCAATATGGTCGCTGAGCGACCATATTGCCAGTGATTTCATGTGATGTGGGAGATAACTTGCTAGGAGTGCGCTCCCGCTGCCAGCCCTTCATGGTCGCTGGTCGCAGGAGTCTGCTCCTCCGATTATGGCTAAAAATTGCTGTTCGCTGGTGCACAATGCACTCTGCACCAGCGACCAGCAATTTCAAGTCAAATTGAGGGAGAGATAAGCTCTGTACACACGGGGGTGATATATTCATAGTTGCCTACCCTCCTGCAATCTGCAGGAGACTCCCTGAAATAGCAGCAATCTCCCTCTCTCCCTCATTAGTCTAGCAATCTCCCTCATTTCACCTAGCCCACATTACACTGTTACATTTTTTTTTGGGGGGGGGGGGGGAAATAAATGAGAGATAGATACATTTACATTGAATCATCAGCACCATTTCCCAGCACTTTACCAAGTATAGTAGCTCTTAATAACTGCTTTGTGGCTCATCTACATTTGGATATGTCATTTTAAAAGATTCCTCTCAGATGTAGCAGTACACATTCACAATCTCTCCATATATGGAACTAGACATGCCCCTTTGGGTGGAGCATGACACACACCCTCAATGGGGCGCTGTGCAAAATTCTATTACCAACTATAATCTCCCTGAAACTAGTTTTTAAAAGTAGGCAAGCATGGATATATTGCTCCTCTGCCGGGGGAGCCGCAGAGGGAATCAGCTGGTCGCAGGAGCAAGCTCCCTTAGTATGGGCGAGAAAATGTAAAATCAGTGCATATTTGGAGAGGCACCCACCTTTACAACAAAATAATGTATGTAAACTTGGCCGCATCACTTATCACAAATACAGGACAAATCAGGCAAAACATAAACATTCTACATCGCCACAGATTATACATACCATAAATGATTTCTAACATTTTGGGTGAAATTTAATAGGATGAGAGATTTGGTAAGAAAACGCCAGTTTTTTTAAAGCGGCAATCATTTACACTGCTTTAACCCCTTCACGACATATGACGTATATATACGTCATATGTCGGTTGCGGGGGAATCAAGCCAGCTCACGGAGTAAGCTGGCTTGAAAGAGAGCAGGTAATGGCTGTATATTACAGCCAGGTCCCTGCTCTCAAGGCCACGAGCGGCGAGTTCGCCGATCGTGGCCGTTTAACCCTTTAAGCACCGCGGGCAAAGCGCCCGCAGTGCTTAAATAGCTGATCGGAGGGGGGGCGCCCCCCTCCGGCGCCGATCGGGGCCCCCCGCAGCGAGATCGGAGGGTGCCGATCGGTTGCCATGGTAGCCAGGGGTCTAATGTAGACCCCTGTGCTGGCCGTGTATGCATACCTATTACATCCTGCCTCAGGCAGGATGTAATAGGAAGTGCATAAAATCACTACGTTCAGCCATAGAGCTCTATGGCTGAACCTAGTACAGGCGATCACGCCCCCTAGTGGTCAAGTACACTAGGGGGCCTTGTAGTAAAAGTAAAAAAAAAAAAAAAAATAAAGTTTAAAAAAAAAAAAAAAAAAAATATTAAAAGTTCAAATCACCCCCCTTTCCCCATTTCCCAAATAAAAATAAATAAAAAATAAAAAAAAATAAACATATTTGGTATCGCCGCGTTCCTAAAAGTCCGATCTATTAAAATATAACATTAGTTATCCCGCACGGTTAAAGGCGTAAACGGAAAATAATCCCCAACGCCAAAACTACGTTTTTTGGTCGCATCGCCTACCCAAAAAAAAATAGCTAAAAGAGATCAGAAAGTCGCCCATATCCCATAATGGTATTAATTAAAAAGTACACTTCAGCCCGCAAAAAATGAGCCCTCACCCAGGTCCGTAGGTGGAAAAATAAAAAAGTTATAAGCCGCAGAACATGGCGACGCGACGCAAATTCGAAAAACCGTAACATATTCTATTTTTTTTTTTAGTCGGAAAACGTAACGAAAACTATATAAGTTTGGTATCACCGGAATCGTAACGACCCATAGAATAAAGATAACCCATCATTTTAAACGAACTATGAACTCCAAAAAAACCGTAACCAGCGCAAAATTGTGGAATTGCGTTTTTTTTTCTTTTTACCCCACATTGAATTATTTCCTGATTCCCCAGAATATTATACGGTTTAGTAAATGGTACCATTAAAAAGTACAACTTATCCCGCAAAAAAAAAGCCCTCATGTGTCTATATAGCCGGAAAATTAAAAAAGTTACGCTTATTTGAACGCAAGGAGAAAAAAAAAAATTACCTTAAAAGGCAATGTCGTGAAGGGGTTAAAAAAACTGGAGATTTCTTACCAAATCTCTAACTTTCTGAATCTCTCATCCTATTAAATCTCACCCTTTATGTCATCAGCCATTGGGCAGGATGCTGTAACATCTGCGCCCCCTGTCCGCCGCACATCGCCGGCTACCGCAGACCTAATTATCGCATTTGCTCTAACATATGCGATAATTATGGCAAAGGACAGCTCTTGCATTAAGAGCTGACCATTGCGATCTTGCAAGCAATGTGCTGCTGGTCCCGGCGGCTCCCCCCTCCCTCCATTACCTGGAACTGCTGCTGCTGCATGTGTGTGTGTGCTCTCCTCCTCCTCCCTACAGAGGATACAGTGCAGGGAGGAGGAGGTCACAGGTCCGGGCAGCACAGCGCTGTGCTGCTCGAACACAGGTGAGGGGGGGAGACGTGGGGCAGCGCGAGGCGGCGGGGTGGCATGGGTGCGTTAAGAAGCCCATAGGCATCTGTGGGGTATCACCCCCCCGTGATAACCCCCTCAGCGAAAAACCCCTGTGCGGGTTTTGCTACATATCAAAATGTGGTAAAAATTACGATAACAGGGTTTTTACCACATTTCAGCTTTAGAGAATCTCCCCCTTTATATGGAATATTACAATAGAAATCTACCTGACATTTCATATTTAACTAAAATCATTTAAAATGACAGTTTTGGGATATGTAACCAACATGATTTCCATTTATTTAACATTAACACTAGATGACATCTTTAAAAATACTGCAATAAAGTTTCTTACCTAAAATAAAGAAGCAAATCCGTCTAATGTATTGAGAAAGCCTTCCAAAAACATAGGAGAAAATTGCGGTAGTTGCTCCATATACAATGATCACATAACCCACGTACTGCAGTCCCAATGCACAGGTCACAAATGACTTAAAAAGAAATGGTAAAATAAATATATTAGTCATTGTCAACCTTGGCAAAATGAACAAACGGAATAATTCAGGCCTGATAATACGGCTTCGAATTTGCATAGAGGCAAGGGCGTAACTACCATAGGTGCAAGGGGTGCAGCTGCTATGGGGCCCAGAGCTGAAGGAGGCCCATCTTTACTGTCTAAGTAATATGTTTTACATACATTTGTCTCCATCAGTTGCTAAATAGGGGGCCCTTACAAACCTTTGCTATGGAGCCTACAAATATCTAGTTACACCCGTGCATAGAGGCCAATTATCAATACACTGCACATGCGCATGGGCCACAATGCATGTACGCGACGCCATGCTGCGATGAAAGCCTGCTACTCTTTTTCTTTGTTAGCCGTTCACAAGGCTCGACAGGAAATAGGCATCTCTGGGTGCTAACCGGCAGCTAAGTGTTAGTGCTAAGGACAAATGGAAGGTTTTTTCTTTTGATGTACACCAAATTAGTTTGTTATTTTCTATCCAAGTGGGCATAGAGCACTGGCGTAACTATAGCACCGCAGCCCCCGCCACCGCGGCTGGGCGCTTTGCATATGGGGGCGCCGGGGGCTGCGGTGCTATAGTTACACCTCCCCCCAATCCCCCGCATGCTTACCTATTTCGCTGGTCCCGGCGGCTCCGTTCTTCTGCTGAGGAGCACCCCAAAATGGCCGCCCCTATATAGCACACAGTTCTCTGAAACTGTCTGCTGTATAGGGGTGGCCATTTTGTGGTGGTCCTCAGCAGAAGAACGGAGCCGCCGGGACCAGCGCGAAAGGTAAGGCTGCGGGGGATTGGGGGTGCGCCCAAAACGTAGCTACGCCGCTGGCATAGAGTGAGACTATATTAGTGTGCCGAGCACAGCGATGCACCATGCCCGAAGCGAAGGGACGAGGTAAAGTTAGACGGTGTCCATGTCTACAAAGACACAAAAAAAAACATAAAAAATGCATGTTGACCTTGTGGTTTTGACCATGCCCATGACGACCTTAAGTCAACCTTCTGTCAATGTCGACCTATGGTATAAAGACAATTGCTAGGTGTCAACCTAGTCACTGTTGACCATTAATGGTTGACCTAGTGACTGTGGAGCTAGACATGGTCTATCTCTTATATCGTAACCAGCCTATTAGGGGGGCATGTGTGATGTCAGCTCCAGCCAGGATCAGGCTGCTTTCATCGCAGCCGTCAAGTTAGACCCTGGCTACTCTGAGTCTGCAATGAGTGGTGGCCAGTGAAATAAATCATTCGATAGTGAGACTCTTATGAATGGATTTAGATTTTTCACACAGCTGTGAAAAAAATAAAAATAAATAAGTCTTCACTGGGCGGACATATTAATTTACAAGGCAGGATTTCACTGGGTGTCAGATGGCCTCCCTACCGTCTGGATTCAGATGGTCATTACACCGACTTCGGACCCAGCTGTTAAAAGCCCGATAGTCGTGAAACCAACTTACAGGGGCTATTCTCCCTAATGGGGGCCCACAACCCCAATAGATGGAGAATAGAATAGGTGGCGAGCACAGCGAGCCGCTGAGCATACAGTGTGGCAAGAGCGGTGAGTGCAGCAACCCGCAAGGAGCTTCTTTGTGATAGTTCAACACCACATAGGTTGACATGGTAAAAAGGTTGATATGAAAAAGGTCAACATGCAGTATGTTGACAGTCAAAAGCTCAACATGAAAAAGTTGACTTGAGGTTTTTTTTAGGGCTTTTTTATCCATCCACTTGGACTACAATTGAAAATGGTAAAGTGCCCGAAGCATGGCGAGCTATACATTTATTGGGGGTGACATAGACACAGCATGTGAAAACTCACATTGACCTTTTTCGTGTTGACCTTTTGACCAGGTAGATGTTTTGATCATGTCGACCTATTGGATATCAACCTTATCCATGTGGACAATTTGAGCATGTCGTACTATTGTATGTCGACATTTTGGTGTCAGCTTATTGACTGTCTATCTAGACAACGTCTATCTAATAATCCACACCCATCTACAATATATTATTACTAGCCTTATTGCATTTAAATGACATTATTGAGATGTTCTGTGCATTGTTTCTGTTATGTGGTACATACCGCCACTTATTGGGTTGATAACACAGGTATGTACACAGATGGACATGCACTGGAGGGCACGCCTATCTTATGTCTGAATTTGGTACTTTCCTATCTTAATACTCTATATATATACTAAGGAAGGCAGATTTGAAATATGAGATTTGAGATTTGATATATTCTCTTCATATTGAGGCATATAAACCCTAATCCTGCTAATTAAGTCTCTTGGAGGTCCATTCTTACTACAAATCTACTGAATTGTATGGAATATGGCCCAAGTATAGGCACCAGAACAGTTTTTTTATGTTACCCGCATGAATACCAATATAACGTTCTATACTGAGGCATACAGTATGTAACCAAGGCCTGTATTGTATAGTAAGTAAGTAAGTAAGTAAGTTTTATTTATATAGCGCACTTTCTCCAACAGGACTCAAGGCGCTTTACAGACAATAAAAATAACAATGCACATACTGCAATACAAAGGGTTATCAGTACAAGGAACAGGCAACAATGGCAGTACAAATGTACATCACACATACAGATATGCACAAGACGCATTCTAATAAGGGACATGGACATGGGGAACATATTTACCGAGCTGTGCAGTACCCAGGCAGCCATTCAGCGGCGCCACATGGTGATTGCACAGCCAGTAACAGTACTGATATATATATAAACTAGATGTACTCTAATGAGGAGCACAGACATGGGGACCATATAATTACTGAGCTGTGCAGCACCCAGTCAGCCAATCAGCGGCGCCACATGGTGATTGCACAGCCAGCTAGGTAGCCAGTAACAGTACTGATATATATACTAGATGTACTCTAATGAGGGTCACAGACATGGGGAACATATCATTACTGAGCTGTGCAGCACCCAGGCAGCCAATCAGCGGCGCCACATGGTGATTGCACCAGCCAGTACTGTACATATAGAACACAAAAGAACAGTACAGGGTACACAGAACTAGTCATAACACAATTAAAGCACAATTCTTAGTACACAATACAGCTGAGATATAAGGAAGTGAATGAGAATAGATGCAGGTATAGATTGTAGATGAGTAAGAGAGCTGTAGTTGAAATACAAGAAGAGTGCAGTGAGAACAGGAGGGAGGAGGGCCCTGCTCTAAGGAGCTTACAATCTAGAGGGAGACAGACAGGTGACATGAGGTGCAGGTAAGGAAACCTGAGGCAAGAAGTGAGCATGGCAGGACATGAGGCAGCAGGTAAAGAGAATGGACAAAGTAGTCCTCTCTCTCCTCCTATCCTCCTCTTCCCCCTCCACCTGCACCCTTGACCCCTAATAGCTTTGCACCGTGGGCCATGCCACAGCACACCCTGCTAGGGGCAGAAAGCATGCAGAGTGAATAGGGAATGCACAGGATTGAGGAACCATGGCTCTGGTACATAGAATGGTTCAGTATGAAGTTCATTGTCCTGACTGTGCAGACTGTAGGTGATGCTGGGTCAGGTAACTCACTGCAGAATGCTGGATTTTCAGTGGATGATGTTGAATTTTATGTCCTTCTGTGTTCCTCCGGTATTTCTTTATGTAGTTGTTCAATGTTTGTTCAACTGTTTCTTTAACTGTTCAGATGCTACCCTTAGTTAAGAACACCCTTTGCTAAAACAGCCAGCTGCAAAACAGCAAGCTGTCTTGCTTCTAACCCTACAGAAATACTATCCCAAATTAAGAGCCAGGCCAGGCCAGACCATTTGCCCACCTGATTGAAATGCTAATTGTACAAAGATCATAAACTAGCCTGATTAGCCAACCAAGAGGTATGCTAATATTGGCTTACTTAGAACCTTCCAATCTATACATACATCTAACAAAATACAATTATCTATTGATGTTACATACATTTATAGCTAAAACATGCCAGAAGACAATGCAGAGGCTAGGCTGGGATCTGTAGTGCAGTGGATGTGGATGTTACATACATTTATAGCTAAAACATGCCAGAAGACAATGCAGAGGCTAGGCTGGGATCTGTAGTGCAGTGGATGTGGATGTTACATACATTTGTATGAGTTTGTACAGAGATTTGTTACCCCTGGTGAAGTCTCTCTGAGACAAAATGCATTGGGTTATGCTACGTCCGTGATTACAAAAAACTGTTAATATGAAAAAATACTCCAGCTTCAAGGAGCAACTACATGTACTTTTGTATTGTATTTTTTAAATAAATGTGTTAAGTGTACTTTGGTATCTTTGTAATTCCTGAATTTTTTTTTTGTCTAGAGGTCTAAGATTGGGGCGCTGATGACACTATTGTTTGTGATATATTAATATATATATATATATATATAATTATTTTTTAATTGCCTTGTTCTACAAATGGGACGTATCTCGACCCCTTCTAGGAAACATAAAGTACACTATATTGCCAATTTGATCTATAATCATTGGCCATGTCTTCTTTTTAAATTTAGCATCAATTGCAGTCTGAGTAGGGTTTAGAATAGATCCTGAAAGTCAGATTCAAGAGACTAAAAAGTAATAGAGCAAAATAGAATTCTTACCTTAGTGTAGTCACTGAGAAGGAACCCTTGTACCATCCCACTATATATTGTTAAGGGAATTAGGAGGCATTGACGTTTATCTTGAAGATGTTTTACTGTTGCCAGAAATGGTGCAAATAAATTTTCTTTGTGTTCTAAAATTGGGGTTTCCCTTTGCTGATCAAGTGGATCCAGAAACACAATGATCAGTAGCAGAGCAAGCAAGCCACATACTACAAAATAACAAAACAAAAACATGCATGCTTACTACAAACTAGGAAATGTTTCAGCAATGTGTGGTAATGGAAAATTCTATACAGTCTATACTTCCTGTATAGATACTTATGTTCTCTCTTGCTGGAAACCCCGATTTTGGAACGCGTCTGAGCGACCTTTTCATACCCCCACTATCCACGTCGGCGTGGAGTTGATTCTATATAGCGTGGCGAGCCACCGAGCCCGAAGCGTGGCGAGCCCCACCAGGGGACGTGTTTTATGTTACATGTATTACGTGTCCGCTCGCCACGCTTCGGGCTCCGTGGCTCGCTGCACTTGCCACACTATATAAAATCAACTCCACGTCGACGTGGATAGTGGGGGTATGAAAAGGTCGCTCGGACGCATACCACCATGCTCGCCACACTTCGGGATGACATGTATAGGGGGGGGCAAAATAAATGGCATTATATGTCATTTTACCATTAATCTAGGTTCCATCAGAACCGATATCTCATCGCATCGCATGCCATACAATAATGGCATGCGATGCGATGCGATTTTTTTATGGCATCCTATCTTTTTAATGGATTCACTGACACAGAGCAGTGAATACATTACATAGGAAAATACAATATGGCCTGTAATGCGATTTCACTACCCTGAATAGCCCCCTACGCAAATGGAGTAGTGGGCGCCGTGATAATACACAAGTACCGTTGACAGAGATAAAGTACCAGCCAATCACCTTCTAACTGCCATATTACAGGTTGTGTTTGAAAAATGACAGATAGGAGCTGGTTGGTTGGTAATTTATCTCTGTCCACTTTATCTATCTCCAAGGCTTAGTACATAGACCTCTTAGTTAGAAAAGATTGAAATGTCAATTATAGAGAAAGAGCTTAAAATCTTACCAACGTAAACTCCCAAAATGATAAAAACCAAAAAATTGGATGGTTGTGTTGGTTTGGAACCAATGTGACTCCAATTACCAAACTCTTGACTCCCATTTCCACTGGAATGATTCTGAGTCCCCATTAATATTAAAGCTTCACTTGATCCACAATCTGTGTTATTCCAGACTATTATGTCATCTAAACATAAAAAAGACCAAAAAAAAAAAAAAAAACATTCATTTTAATTGTATGTTTCCCTTTTAAACGTGATTTTTCTTTAGTGAAACAGCAATGCAGTACAGTATATAAAATTTGGGATGGAAGAAATAAACACATACAGTGTAGACAACATATTGTACAGAGGGAGGAACATATAAAAAAGAAATAGAAAACTAGGGGGTAGATTTACTGGTAGTCCTTTTGAAGAGGGGTTGTATATTGATTTAACTGCAAAACCAACCAACTGGAAGGCACTTTATTTTATTATTGGAGATAGTACTGTATTTTACAGTACTGCTAGATTACCTGCCATATAATATCTTACAAATGTATCACGTTTATAATTCTGGTGCTGTTAAATTATTTAGTAAAATGTAATTTTTAATATCAATAACTTTAATATCTTTTAATATAAATATTAATGTAGAATTGTTTTAGTAAAATATAGGTCTTAATATAAATTACCTTTTAAAATAATTTCCCCTAAAATTATGGGGTAGTAAAACTAAAATAAACCATTGTGACATAGTCAACCCCTGGTACCTAAAATGTATATCCACATTTATATCATGATCAAGCCCAAATGAATGGGGCCCACTGGTACCCGTAGTTCTACTGTAAAATTAATATTCAATAAAGACAAGTCACACACAACATACATAGTAACTTAGATGATGAGGTTGAAAAAAGACATTAGTACAACCAGTTCAACCTATATTTATTTTCCTGTGATGCACAGCTTATATTTGTAAAAAAGACCCAGATGAAGTTACTAGCTATCTGTTTTAATATCTCTCTCTCTCTCTCTCTCTCTCTCTCTCTCTCTCTCTCTCTCTCTCTCTCTCTCTCTCTCTCTCTCTCTCTCTCTCTCTATATATATATATATATATATATATATATATATATATATATATATATATCTCTATATATATATATATATATATATATTCATATATCTCTATATATATATATATATATATATATATATTCATATATATATAGTCCATGTTACTGGCACTCGCATCAAATAACAACAGCTTGCTGGGGTGACATTCCAAGGTAGGGAACTTGCTGGAAGGTCACTACTGCATATAGTAGAAGTAAATGGAGTCACTCACCAGTCTTGTGATAAATCAAAAGTGGGGTTTTAATCAGGCAGCATGGCAACAGTGATGGGCATCGACGTTTCGGTCCGCCTCTGGGACCTTTTTCAAGATAACATGCAAGGGCTAGAGCCTCTCTATTTATGCCAAACATGACCCGGATATATATATATATATATATATATATATATATATATATATATATATATATATGTGTATATCTAGTAACAGGTTCACTCACAGCAAACAAGGCTTCATATAAACAATCAAGAAAGACACTTGTTCATGCAGCACTCCTAACGCACAGTGTCTTAGTGCCTCCGGGCACTGGCAATCCAAGTCCCTGGCACTAAAATACTTGTCCCTACTAAATGGCCCCTATTGGGCATCAGCACAATATGTACCAAACTGAACAAGGTTTAAATCCCTTCTTCTGCAATAAGCCCAGTTCCCACCTGTGGCTGTGCCGGTCTAAAAACCCGGACTAGAGCCCTGTGCCTGAGAGCCCACCCGTCTCTCCCCAGACATACCTCAGAGACCCATTCCTGGCTTTGCAGTGAACCAGGCCCTGTTAGCTGGCTGCAAAGCACTCTCTCTGAGGCTAGACAGCTCCTTATTAACCCTTTACACCTTTACAGGGCAGTTGTGACCAAATAAATATACGACTCTCTGGTCAAACTAACTCTGTTTCACCACTCCACGTATGTATGTATGTATGTATGTATGTATGTATGTTTGTATGTATATATATATATATATATATATATATATCCACCTAAAAGTACAATAGAAGGGGCGCCCAGTAGTGCAATATTATTTATTTAAAAGATGATTATATAGACAGTTTAACATATTTCACTGGGCAGTGTCCGTACCAAATTAATGATTAGGTGTGGGCTTATCTACCCCATGGTTCAATAAACAATCAATGGCAAAAGCTGCAAATGGAGAGGCCACGTGGGGTGTCACTCACGATCCCTCTTTCCCCTCAGGCAGGCAGGTGGACAAAGGCAGCTATACGTCCACGCTGGTGCTCACAGCTAGCTCCGTTCCCAGTGACCCAGTGGGTTGCCAACTACAGTCTTTTTTTGCAAATGCTGGCTCTGGGTGACTGCTATCACTAGGAGAACCGACATCTGATAGGAGCTCCTCGCTGACTAATTCTGTGCAGCTGGGCTATCACTCAAAGTTTCTCCATAGGATGCAATGGTTAAAATGATCCATTGTAGTGTATGGTAGGAACCGCTACATTATGTGTTTAACCACATGTTAAACAAGATTAACCACAAGGCCAGCACAACTGGGAACATGACAACACCTGCACAAATATCTAGTTTCAGTTCCAATTCCAGTATCCAATCCCATTAGAGATCATCCATTGTAAACTACTCTCAGGTATTTGCTCATTTCCAATACAACTGGTCTTCAATGAGTTCTTGATTCCTGTGTCAGAAGCTACAGAGGTAGCCATGCTTGTTATGGCTGTGACTTGCTACAGGGCATTCCTACAGCAATTTGATAATGTCATAAGGTCCCCCCCATCTCAATGTTCCATGCAGGTAGGTTCAACGTGACATGACTAGCACTCCTGACTCTTATCCCAGTGTGTAAGCAGTAAAGAGACTGCTGATATTCTTTCAAGTAACAAGATAGATGATACAGTAGATTTTATTTTTCTATTTTATAAAATACTCTCTCAATAAGGTGTAGCTATCAGCAGTACCCAGGCATTATATAAATATTACTTTAAATCTAATATACTCCAGTGGTTTAAATTTAATATACAAAACTCATACTTCCCAACATGATCCATTCCAAGAGGGGCAAAGTATTTCTACTGTACCTGGACTTCCCTCTTAATTTATGATTGGAATCACCTGTGTTGAAATGTCTTTATTATCAATTAAATAGTTCAACACAAATAATGGCAATCATATATTAAGAGAAAAGTCCAGATATATAGCATTTTTTCCTCCTGTAATGAACTACTTTGGGAGGTAGGCACAGCCTAATATATCTCCCTTTGCCTGGGCCCCCTGGTTTAGTGCTCTAGGGCCCCCAAGCCTTAATCTGGCACTGCACACCCACAGATAGCGGGTCCATTCCACAGGCTGAATGAACTGCATCTCAATGGGCCAGATTATCTAAACTTCAAAAGTGATAAAATGGAGAGTGAACAGCCAGCCAATCAGCTCATACCTGCCATGTCAAAGACTGTGTTTAAAAAATGTCAGACAGGAGCTGATTGGCTGGCTGTTTATCACTCTCCATTTTATCACTTTTGAAGCTTAGAGAATCTGTCCCTCTGTCTCTGACTTCTGTACTTCCTCCTATATTTGCCGGGATGCCATCAGAAATTGGAGGGCCTGAGACTAGCAAAATAGGTAGGGCCCCCTGGGTGGAGCTCTGAATTTTA
Source organism: Crinia signifera (assembly GCF_055691185.1). Taxonomy (NCBI): domain Eukaryota; kingdom Metazoa; phylum Chordata; class Amphibia; order Anura; family Myobatrachidae; genus Crinia; species Crinia signifera. The sequence continues at coordinate 10,083 of NW_028142789.1, read as the reverse complement.
TGGGTAGTTGGTCCACCAACTCTGATTAGCTGGAAGCCGACATCAAATTTTAAATGCCACCAATTGTGTCTGCATTCCTGTGACTACACATTTAAGCACTGTGTACACTGCTGCCATCCAGTCAACCTGTCAGGACCTGGGACAAATGTACTAATGGCTCCCCTCTTATGGTGGGCCTGTATATTTGTATCACTTCTCTCAGGTGTCAGAGTGCTGCATCTCCAATTTCACCTGCAATCAGTCCAGTACCCAGCACTATACAAACTCAGTTGGTTTCTCTGTATCCAATCTATTCCTGCTGTAATAAAGTTTTACTTTATTACATCAGTGTCTGCTTGTATCTGCAATACTTTCCAATGACAGTGTCAATCTGCTACCTGCATTTATCATCCTGCTGCATGCAATTTCTAACACTATCTGCCATAGTTTCTGTGGTAAACTGCTGCAACTGACTTTATCTAATTACATGCTGCTATAGCAGGTGCACCCAGGGCAGTTACTACAGGGACCCCAGTCCCAGGCGCAGACAGAAAGCGGACCCAGGACTGGTTCTTCTAAAGTATAATTGGTCATAAACATAGTTTACATTTCCCTTAAAGCAATGTAGAGGTTGAGTATTGCGACCAGTGCTGCAGACACAGGTTTCCCCAGACATTCCAGGTGTCCGAGAAAGGGAAGGAGGTCCTGCCTATTTTGCCAGTCTCGGGCCAGACTATTTGTAATGGCAGCCTTGTGTTTAAATTAGACTGATTGTACCCAGTGTGTCATAAACCTCACGTGTTCTATGCATCAGTTAGTATTGCTAACACTGCAAAATAGTGGACTTAATCCCCAGCCTAGAATAGTTTTTATAATGTTCTCTTCTTAGAATCCTTAGGGTGAATGAGGACAGCCTCCTAGTTTCATTCAGCCTCCTAGTTTCATAAAATACATTCCAGTCTTTACCAGTTCTGCACAACGGTCCCAGTGCAAAAGTACAAAACATACTCTGAAAACTGACACATTAATGAACTATTACATCACTATAATTATATATGCTAAACACCATCACTCCCTCTCCAGTTGTGAAGTGCATTTTACCTTAAGTGGAGGAAGAATGTAATCTGTTTTAGATATCTATATTCTGTTCCCTTTTTTGAGATTTTTTGCCATTTATTTCTTTGTCATTTTGAAGTGGTATATTGGATTATTACAGTGGTTCCCAAACTGTGTGCCGTGGCTCCCTGTGGTGCCTAGGGACACTTGCAGGGGTGCCTTGGGTTGGTGGTCCAAGATCAACTCAAATTATGTATGGTCAATTATTTTTGAACAAAACCAGTTCTGGTGACTGCCAATCATACAATTGTGTATACAAACAGAACCCTATACCATATAACTGAACCTAAGGATGATCACATGTAAACACAATTCACTTAATTGTATATTTTTTGCTAAAAAATTTTGGCCTGGGGGTGCCGTGAAAAAACTCTTGTACTTTAGGGTGCCATGATTCAAAAAAGATTGGGAAACCCTGGATTATTATGTACTACTCTCCTCGCGTGTGATTGATTTCTGGATGAAAGTTTATTATTAAAAGCATATTTTTAACATCTTGGAGTGTCATTAATTAGTTCCTGATGTCCATATATATATATATGAGCAAAAACAGGTGATGGACTTGCGGCGCTTACTAGATTGTTAGCACTCCAGCTGATGTATACACCCTGTTGACTGAAAGTCTAATAGGGCAGCACTAAATCCACTTCAGGACTGCAGCCACCTCCAACAGTCCCTGGACTTTAGGGAGTCTTTTGACAATAGAGCACATGTGCAGATCTCTGGAAATATGGCACAGCAATCATTTTTCCAGTGAATTTAACAGAGCTGCTCCCACCGTCGCTGGTCTCCGAAGGGTAAGTATTAAAAAAGTGTTCAGTGTGAACCCCCTGGGCCTAGTGCCCATGTACTGCGCACAATGCACCCATTCTAAATACTCCAATGCACAAGGCCTATTCTGCACATTTGCAGAAGCCCTGCAAGACCATATGCTGTACCTCCAAGCCACAGCATTATTGAAATGCAGCAGCTATTTGGTGGCGTGGATGAGGCCTGTGTATGCGTATTCCAGCACAGATTTACTAACCTCCCAGACAGGCAGGAGGTGGCCATTCTAAATAAGCTTAGACTTACTCCAATGGCTGATGCGGCAAACATTGCGATCAATGGTTGTGCTGTTGATCCATTTCTTTGGATGCAGGCATCTTTAATGAGATGCTAGTAGAAGGTGTCTTTCCTTCAGATGCAATCTGCAGGCATTATCATATTTTTGTACAGCAGCTGTTTCCAAAGAAAGCTGTAGTTCAATAGTTTCCAACTCTGAATCTCTGAAACAGGCCTATAGCAGCAATATTTCCTGATAATTCAAACACATTACAATGTTTTCTTGCCAAATGGTTATTCAGGGTTGTCTACTTTCTGCCAGCCAGCTCCATGAAGGTAATGGTGGGGTACCAGCGTTATGCAAAAGGGGTGGGATGGGGGTGGAGCTATGAGTGAGTTATGTGTTTGGGGGCATAGACAGTGCGATCACATTATTGTGACCAAATAACTAAGGTTTTTAAATTCTTGTATCACAAAGTACTACAAAAAGCTTAACAATGTTACTGAAGCAGTTTTGTTAACTAACCCAGGGGTCCCCCATGTTCTGAACTTGATCTCACTCCACACTCACCATAATAAACTCACTCACCTTAATACATAAATAAATAAGGGGTTTTAGTTCATGGATTGATCAATGCATTCAAATTACCCCAGTTCACTGCAAGTCCTACTCTAATATCCAGATTCAGATGAGACAGTCACCAACACAGTTCCTAAATTACCATTAAGAAAGCAGCTCTCACAGGTTTAAGATACCTGTCCCCTTGCCTAGCACGCTAGTGACTGCAGAGCTGGTAGTGCAGAAACACAGAGTGAAGCTGTATTTAAACAGTCCTGGCAGGCACCTCGGTCCCACTCTTTTAGATGTTCCAGTCACCAATTATACCAGCAAAAGCCATTATTGTACCCAATGTATCCTCACTGCTTTTTAACTGCAGTGTCTACTTTATTTTAATGACTATATAACTCGTGGTTCAGACTAGTTGCCGTCATTTGGAACACCCACCTGGAGGATGCTGAATCAACTCAGAGATAAGACACATGGCATGGCTAGAAACTAAGGGTCATGACATTGTTTAATGTATGTACCCCATACCCCTAGTGTAACAAAAATGAGGGCAGTGGCTTGCAAGAATGGTATATCCTGTAAGACCACATCCCTGGTAGTGAGGCTACAAATGTGAAATGTACTTTGAGTTTCAACTTAGTTCTAAATTACTATAACAACTAAATTTCTACATTTTAACATTTCCGGAACCAAATCAGTTCAATCAAAAATGTGATCAAAATTTAGATCTACAGTACATATAATAGTTTGGGCATCTCTAAATGATAGTTTTCAGTAACACATTAGCAAAACATTTTAAAAACTGTTATTTCTTACCAGTTTGTTGAGCTAAGTTTAATACTAATGAAGAAATTAAATTTCCCCAAATTCTTGATGACTGGAAGATGAAGAAAAATATTCCAAAGTATCGATTTATAACATGCATATCCAATTCGCCTGATTTTTCTGCATATCGCTTTGCGTGCACTGTGAGGTAGATGCATTTTGCTGTCCAAAATGAACTTGCACCTAGACCTAATATTACAGATGATGGGATTAAAGTATACCTGAAAATGATAATAAAAAACCCTGTAAGATATTTTAAAGTAATGACTAGTTATTGGTAATATTTATGAATTAAGTTGTTACATTTTTTTTATTTATTTTTTTTATTTATTTTATTTATTGCTTTCAATTTTGTTTTGTGTATTAGTTATCATTTTATATACAGGTTGAGTATCCCTTATCTGAAATGCTTGGGACCACAAGCATTTAGAATAAGGGATGTTTCTGGATTTCGGAAATTTATTTCATACTTACCTGGTCCCCTGGCAGTGCTCCGATGGACCCCCAATGTCCATAGTGTCCCCTGGTGTCCACTGCAGCCACCAGAATCCTCTTCAGCGGTATCCCCGGTCCCAAGGATGCATTGTGCGGGTGTGCCGGTTACGTCATTGGCGCACCTGTGCTATGAATCCTTGGGACTGGGGATTTCGATGGCTGCCGTGGACACTGGGGGATGAGGTAAGTATGAAAAAAGGTGCGGGGGGGGGATATGAAATATTCTGATAAACCATGGTTTTCTGAATATTTTGTTTTTTGTATATACATATAAGGGAGACTCAACCTAGCAATACCTAGATTGACATTGAATATGGTCAAATACATATTGATATATATGTCTGCAAAAAGTAATATGCTTAAATTATTTGTGGTATATTTAGTTACTGAAAACCACTAAATAACGCTATACGTCCACCAGCACATGGGACATTATGAAGGGGAGCCATGACCAGAATGCTAATTGCAAGCGGCAAGGTACCAAATACAGGTGAGACTGGAGTAGTGACTGGAGTAGTGACTGTGTTACCCCTTCAGTCCTGCATCCTTGGCCGCAGCCACTCACAACTTTTCATTGTTGGGCAATGTGAATATATGTGCTTCTTTTATAACCCTCTTATACTATAAATAAAATACAAGTTATTCTCATCCTCATAGTAATCCAGTAATTATCCTTCCCAGGCTTTAACTGTCTCTATCCAGTTTTTAAATATGAAACATGCAAAGTCACCAGATTGTCATTGAGGAATGAAGTCATCGAAGATTAATCAGAATGACTTGCAAAACAATAGACATAGCTCTGGGCAGATAAGTTGCTGGGCTACATCTTTTAATGTTGTTTTAAATAAATGAAATGCATTTAATTACAGACTAATGCTCTCAAACAAAAGTGTTAGGTCACTTGTAGACACTGCCATTAATGTGATTACTTAGAAAATTGGTATTACTGTTCCATACTATGTAATCTTGGTTTGATGATGGGGGTATGGCCTGTCCTGTAGTGAATATTAGTGGTGCTGAAGCTCCAAATAAGGAAATAGCAGCTTATCGGGGTATTATGGTACAATAATTTAGTATACTAGCATGGGTCTTCAAACTGTGGCCCTCCAGATGTTGTGAAACTACAAATCCCAGCATGCCTTGCCACAGTTTTAACACTCCCTTATAGCAAAACTGTGGCAAGGCATGCTGGGATTTGAAGTTTCACAACATCTGGAGGGCCGCAGTTTGAAGACCCATACTGTAGAGTATACTAAATGATTGTACCTTTATACCCCTGGCAGTTTGAAGACCCATGCTCTACAGTGAGGGCTTGGCTGATACCACTCTGCTGGGGATAACCGTTATCACCCTTATGCATGGTACAAACTAGGGACTTCCCTCTCATTCCTTGAGCATGTGACTATTGCTTTGGTTCATATTTGCAATGCATGTTATGGCTGTAGTAACCTCAATTTGCAGTCATTAGACCTACAGGTACATTCAATACTTTGTTGTCAGAGATCTGTCTTGTTAAATACAGTACTTGTTACTTTAATAACTGCTATGTCCCTTTCCTTTTCTTTCAAAATAATAGTGTCTGTTAACTTATCATGTACAGCCACCATTTTTTTCATAGCATTTCATATTACCATCTTGGGTAGAAGTTTGCCAGTATACTGATCATGTAAAAGCATGCGACTGCAACAAGAGTCCATTTGCATCCAAGTTTTCTAATGGTAAATGGGGCAAGTACCAATGCAGAGAAGATTTGACCACCATATGTAACACTTAAGGACACAGTACCAAGGCCTCCAGTAGGATTTAGGCTGCTCTGCAGAGAGAAAATTAAAGCCTTCATAAAACCACTATTTCATGTTGATTATACCTAGTTTAAACTTATTTATTTTTTAACATGAACAGACCCAGTTTGTATAAGAAAAAACCCAAAGGTAGTAACAAGCAAACAGAAAATTGAGCACAAAATGTATGGTACTTTATTGCTACTCCATCCTGGGCCCTCATTTTTATGGCACCAATCACACACATAAAATTAAATGTGTTAGGAAGATGGGGATTTCTGCTGCCAAGAAGTGCAGCCATCTCCTCTGCTTACAGGGGGAATTATCGATTGCCTAGTATGTGCCCTCACCCTCATTTTTTCCCTGGCTGCGGAGCTCACAATGCCCCCCCCCCCCCCCCCCCTCCCGTGTAGGTCAGCGCCATTAACAGTGCTTTTTTCATGCTAAAAGGGTGAGGCCATACATCCATTGCTTGGCCATGCCTCCTGCTTTCCTGGGGCCCAGGCAATACCTCTGTGGCCATGGGCACCTGTGTTACACTGAGTTTCTGCACATAGCTCCTGTTGCAATTGAGATGCACGGTATCAGAAATGTCTATGAAAAGTGATGGTCTTTCCTGGATAATTACAGCGAGGTGTCTTAGTTAATGTATGGAAATGGTCTTATGGACGTGTAGGGGAAAGTGGTTGCATACACAAATGTTTAAAAGCTGGCTATGGGGATCTATACTTAAATGGAGAGACTATACCTGCCCTATGGCACCCTTGCACATTCATATGCATACTGTAGATATACACTGGGGAAGGGCTGTGTTGCAGCGGACAGTAGACCACTTATAGACGCAGACGATGCTGCTTCCATGTACCCCTCTGAATCAGACCCTTAAACTCTGATATGGAAGACATGACCGAACACCAGGGGAAAGACCTCACCACAGGAATGCTCAAAGCACCTACTGTTATCTACAGGATGTAACATATAACGTACAGTATAAACTATTGCAAACAATATAATCCAATATCTTAATATGAAATTTGAGAACAGTAGTAAGACACATTTACATTTTCAGAATACAGTTGTTACTTTATTCATACTTTATAGCTAGTAATTATATATTGTGCTGTTACTGTCACTGTCATTCTAAGAAATTACATACTGCATGTATAAAAGAATACATTTTTGAATTTTGCCACATCCTTTTTTAAAAGCTGCTATATTTTAAAGCATATTATATATATATATATATATATATATATATATATATATATATATATACTGTGTGTGTGTATTCAAGATATGTATGATGATATATTTCTGTTATCTAATCCCTTTTTTTAAATAGTTTTGAAAAAAAAACTTGATTCACAGATATAGGGGGGTATTCAATCTAGGGTAATGGCTGTCGTGTAAATACGGCTGTAATTAGCGGCGGCACATTGAATACCCCCATAAAATTAAACTTTAATTCCAAAGAAAGTACATTTATCAAACTGTATTTATTATATCCTGGAATAATAATATTTTTATTGTAAATAAATGCTTCATTACTTTACCTGCAGTGTTTGAAGACCACCAAAAGCAACGAATATTAGTAAAAATCCTGTAGATACTACAAAAATATTCTTTAGATCTCTCAGCCCCATGCTTCTTTTGTATATGACTTGTCAACTTACAAATTGTATATCTTCGTGAACTGATTTAAAATGCACTTTTTCCTGTAATGGTGTTAAATTAAGAATGACATTAAATCTTAAATTTTAATATGATCTTAGATTTACACTTTTTAATATACAGTTACTTTAGATAATTTTATCTTCTGTTTGCTAAGTGGACCATCTGACTAAAATACACACCTTCTGTGGAAATGTTTCCAGCATTCCCAGACTTGTACACACACCTTGGGGCAGTTCAGAATACAAAGTTTCAACCATGACAGAGCTTTAGAAATGATATATAATATAATAAATTTATGTCATTATACATTTTATTATCCTAATAGTCACTTTGGAGAATTAGAAGAAGAGTTTACCAAATCTATAGAATGGACCTAAAAGAGTTTCAATTGTAAGAACTAATATACTAAAGAAGATGGGAGGTGAGACCAAACCAATGCTTGTTGTCCATCAATGCAGAGAAATTAGCTCATAACCTGGGAATTAATTCTATGATTGGAGGTGACAAGCAATTAGACACAGAAAACATCTAATTGTGTGTTTCCAAAACTTGTCCCTCTGAGCTACCTAAAAACAACCTGGTTTTAAGGAGAGCAATGCATTAGGTGGCTTAATTGCTACAGGTGTGTGGGTGCTTCACACATTCACAGATTTCACTGACCTCCAATACAATATGCCTCAAAAAGTATTCTATAAATTCTATACTATTCTTTTAAGACAAAAAATAATCATCTACTAGTGACAATTAAATCACTGGGGTAAATTTACAAAGATGGGGGTTCTATTAGACTGCTTATTTATTAAGCACTTTCAAGAAGATGATAGATACAGAAGGAGCCCCTCTCATTATTGTGGGCCCTGGCGAGTCTATCACCAACTGCCAGAACCCACCATCAGACTGAAGGGGGCACGCGTGCACGAGATGCTCGCTTCCATCTGAGCCCACCACCGCCTTCCTGCCACTCCCCTGTCGCTGGAAAGGTAGTGGGTAACTAGTTACCGACTGGTGTAGGAGGCGCAGTAGATATGGGGTGCTTTGCCAAGCAGTAGTGTGGGTAGGGGGTAGTCAACCTCCTTCTAGGTACAAGAAAAACAAGGGGGTACACTGCGCTGTACAGTAAAAGTGAATATGAAAGAATATGTGCCAATTGGATGAAAAAATGACAAATGGTTTTATTATTTGTCATGCGGAGATGGGCAGGGATTCCTCTCGCACGTCCCCGTCAGATGAAGTGCCTCTCTGCCAGCTCTCATCAATGGAGGGAATCTGGCGAGTACGAATGAGAGGCGCTCCATCTGTAGAATCTGATTGGTTACTATGGGCAACATCCTATCTTCAATAGAACTCCCATCTTAGAAAATTTACCCCACTGGGTCAACACCATCAGACAACCACAGGACTTATTTCCAGTATATACCAAACATTGCTTTCTCACAACTTTAAACCCATGTTGCAATGTAAAAGTGATTGTAAAACTGAACAAGACGGAAAGCTGGGGAATAATGCTTTTGGTGACCCTGCAATAAAACTCAACACTGAGCAGCCACCTCATGGGTATGATGGAACAGCTGCTAAGTTGCTAATTATTTTTAAAATGTTAAAAGTTACAGCCAACTCATTAAGAACTTAATAACTTGAAGATGTAAAATGTTGAGTACTTCATCTACTAGTTTATTAACAGGGAATGTATATTACAATTGTTGCAACATTTGTTAAGCTGACCAACTGCTCCAAAGTTTTAGCCATCTGGTCCGTCCTAACCAATCACTGCAGATGATATATTTGTAAGCCGGCTCGAAGCAAATGCTTTGAAAGCTAGTAAGGCAGCTATATAGGCAAGTTCCCACTTTTTAGTATCGACTGTATTGTTTGCAAGCAAATTTTTGTGCCTAATTAATTATTTAGTTTAAAATGGTTGGTGTAATTTTAGGCAGCAGGAAAATATTGCTGCATATAAATTCCAAGACTTCTTTACATGAAATGCAGGGGCATGAATACATTCCCACTGCTATTTTTCAAACAGCCTGGTAAATGCTGCTAGCTCTGATTGCCTCTGTGAGAGCGAGAAAGTGATGTAGTGATGTAGTTTCACTTACGGCCAACAGATGGCAGTGTTTCATTGACACACAGATACTAGACATACATAGATAATATTTCTATTGCTATCAAATCAGCCCGCTGGGGGTTTCCCCTGTTCCCTGGGTTGGACTGGCCCATAGGGGTGCAGTGGAAACCCCCAGTGTGCCCTACTGGTTAAGGCCCACCTCCTCACGTACTTCTGGGGATTTTTCTCCTCATCTTTGTTGGAATTTGGTTTTCAACCTTAACTACATTGAAAACTTAAAAAATCCCTAGCTTTATTTATTCTTTAAGTAAGTCACTTAAATTTCAACCACTCACCCCATTTGAGTGCCATCTCCATTCTTTGAAGTACAAAAATGGCGGTAGCTGCAAGGACCAATATTGGGGAAATCTGGCAACATTGCATTACTTATTAAAACCTATAGGGGATTTGGCTGCGAGCAGGAATGCAGGATTTACGGCAGGTATTGAAGATTAGGGTTAGACTGTACGCTCTGTGTAACACTTGCGTAGTAGTGG
>NW_028142788.1:0-28393 GCF_055691185.1 Crinia signifera | reverse complement strand
TCTACATAGGTGGAGCAACTTTCAAAAATGGTTACATACAGTCAGGGCTGGACTAGCCATTTAGCACTTCTGGTAAATGCCAGAAGGGTCAATTGCCAGGTGGGCCAGTTTGAGCATCTGCAGTTTTAAATGTCCCTCCCATAATAGCTATTGCCATATAGGAAACACATTTGTAGACGCTAGAGGAACAGTTGCATTTCTAGTGACTGGGAACGACGCATGCATGGATATCGGTAACCAAAAGTGCTGGGACCACTGATTATGGGCAGCTGGCACCGCAAGTGAGTGAGGGTGGACACCCCCAAATGCAATGATTGTGCCTCCCTTCAATACACTAACCAACTGCACTTTCCAAAGGGGAAGGAGAAGAAGAGCCACAGTGGGTAAGATCAGAATTTAGTTGATATCCAACAGTCTATACTCCAAAGTATATAATTCTAGCCTCCCCTTCCACAGTCTTATCCGAACCCCCTAACCCTAGCATCCACTACATAAACCTTTCCTTAACATCCCTCCTAACCCTTTCCCTCTCACTGCCTAATCTTAAATGTCCGACCCATTGCCTAACCCTATCCTCCCCAGTGCACTGATTTCTCCAGTGTTATCAATTCTCCTACTGATGAGGAGGGACTATGGGATTTACTAAGGTGCAAGGGGCATTACTGTGTGGGACATTTTAAGGTTCCAGGGCATTTTCTGTGTGGGGAACATTAAGGTGCAAGAGGCATTACTGTTTTGCTCATAATATGGAGCAAGAGGCATTACTGTCTGGAGCTTAAAAAGGTGCAAGGACATTACTGTGTGATGTAACATGAATGAGGGGGACTACTGTGTCATGGATTGTGATTAAGGGGCACTACATTGTCCTGTTTGATCACCACCATGCCGGAAGTAATGTAATTCCTACAGTCATAGGGCTGTAAAAAGGGGGGCATGACTAACATGAGGGGCATGATCACGCCCATGTAAATAAATCTTAGCAGGAGTTCAGGGGTGCGTTTGGGTGGGTGGGAAACCTGCTCAGGGAGGAAATTGACAGGTTGTCTCTGCAGCTGCCTCTCTCCTCTACTCAGCACATGGCACTGGGCAGCATGTGATGAGCTGGGGAGAGAGGCTGTGCTGCAGCAAAAGCTTGCCCTCTCTAATCCAACCACAAGGCTCTCTGTGGCATAGGAGGAGGGAGTGCGACCCAGGCCCCTCCATCAGACCCGGATGTAAAGGTAGAGCGGCACTGTACAGTGATGACTATCTAATCCTCTACAACTGCTACAGTAGAGGTTGGTCAACTGGGAAAATGCCTTCCCTATTCATTGTGTGTGTGCCCTACTGTACACCAATGAAGTACCTGCTTTATCTAGCAGAGCTAGCCAAATACCTAATGCTGACAATTCACATTATACTGCAGAATAAGCTGTGTTGTGCATACTTTAATACAAAGAATGATGTATGCTTGTACAGCATTGTTCTAATATTATATTTATGAGATCATACATTAAAAAGTGGGAGGAGTCAGGTTTAGTAGTCTATGCCATGAGTCTGATGCTGGTGCCGAAGTGGGCCCATGTAATTTAATTGCATGGGCCTATTTTTAGTCCCAGTCTGACCATGTATACAGTGTATTAGAAATTTACAACAGTAGTTATTGAACTTGGTACCTACCCAAACAGCTAATGAGCAAATATTACATGTGTATGTGTGTCCATATAGTAGGGAATATATTGTAGATTGTAACTGGAGCAAAAACTGTGAAGGATTTCTTATTTTCTCAAATATTTGTGCACAGTATATACATATTACTGTTAATAAATATTGTAAATACTAGAGATGTGCGGGCTCGGATTCCTCAGATCCGAGCCAGCACGGACGTCATCAATCCGGGCCCGGATACGAGCAGCGCTCGGCGCTTCCCGCCTTACTCGAATCCGGGCGCACGGGCAAAACGTCATCGCCCGGCGTCGGATTCTCGCGAGATCACGGAACCTTTAAATTCCGCAACCTCGCGCCGCCATCTTCACTCCAATCTCGGAGAAGGGTAGGGAAGGGTGTGCTGCTGCTGTGTGTGGTCTCTGCTGGGGCCCGTGCTGCTGTGTACTGTGTCTCTGCTCAGTGATCAAGACATCACCATTGCAAGGATGACTGGTGCTGTGTTCTGTCTCTCCTTTGTGCTGGGGCCTGCCTCTGCTGAGTCTGCTCCTGTATAGTCAGTCACAGTGTGATAGTCCACTGGTGCTGCTAGTGCCACTGCCTGCCCTGCACTGCCTAGTGTCTGCTGCAGTCTGCTCTCTGCTGTTGCCACTGGCTAGTGCCTACCAGTACCTATTGCAGTATATAATTCCAGTGTGCTGTTGCCCCAGGCTATCAGTACCTATCACAGTATATAATTCCAGTTTGCTGTTGCCACTGGCAGTGGCTACCAGTATTTTATTTATTGCAGTATATAATTCTAGTCTGCTGTTGCCACTGGCTACCAGTATTTATCGCAGTATATAATTCCAGTCTGCTGTTGCCGCTGGCTACCAGTATTATTTATCACAGTATATAAATCCAGTCTGCTGTTTCCACTGGCTACCTGTATTTATCGCAGTATATAATTCCAGTCTGTTGCCACTGGCTACCAGTATTTATTGCAGTATATAATTCCAATCTGCTGTTTCCACTGTCTACCAGTACTATCAGTCCAGGGGTGCCCACATGTGTGCTGTATCCATCCAGGGGTGCCCACATGTGTGCTGTATTTGTCCAGGGGTGCCCCCATGTGTCCTGTATCAGTCCTGGGGTGCCCGCATGTGTGCCGTATAATTCCAGGGGTGCCCCATGTGTCCCATATCAGACAAGGGGAGCTGCCCTTTTTTTTAATGAAAATAAAATTAAGGTGTTTTTTTTTTTTTTACTGCAAGGGCTGTTAAATGCGCTGTAGTCCAGGGGTGAGCCAAGAGTGCTGTATAATTCATGGGGTGTTGCTAAATAAGGTGTGCTGCTCTTTTTTATAATTAAAAGAATACACATTTCTATTTTTACTGCAGGAATTTGTCTGCCGTATAATTCCATGCCTGCCGCCATGTGTGCCGTAACAGTCCAGGGGTGCCGCCATCTGTGCCGTATAATTCCATGTGTGCTGTATCAGGTCAGGGGTGCCACCATCTGTGCCGTATAATTCCTGGGGTAAGCCAAGTCTGCCGTATAATTCATGGGGTGCTGCCAAGTGTGCTGTATTAGTCCAGGGGTGATGCTAGGTGTGCCGTATCAGACTAGGGGGGATGCTAAGTGTGCCATATCAGTCCAGGGGTGATGCTAAATGTGCCATATCAGTCCAGGAGTGATGCTACCTGTGCCATATCAGTCCAGGGGTGATGCTAGGTGTGCCGTATCAGACTAGGGGGGATGCTAAGTGTGCCATATCAGTCCAGGGGGTGATGCTAAATGTGCCGTATCAGTCCAGGGGTGATGCTACCTGTGCCATATCAGTCCAGGGGTAATTCTAGGTGTGCAGTATCAGCCTAGCCCTAGAGGGTATGCTAAGTGTGCCATATCAGTCTAGTGTTTGTGCCGCACACTTGTGTGGCTTATCATAGTTATCCAGCTACCTCGGTGCAACCTTTTGCCCTAAAAACAATATTGTAAGGTGTGAGCTGTTCAGAATAGACTGTAAATGAGTGGAAATGAATGTTATTGAGGTTAATATAGCACAGGAGCAAAAAAAAAAAAAAAAATCTGCGATTTTAGCAGTTTTTATGCTTTTTTAACAAATAAATTTAGAACCCAAAACCCAAGAAATCCAAACACAAAACACTTAGGAGGTGTTTTGGCAAAACCCATTAGAACCCAAAACCTCAAGGTAATCAGAACCCAAAACCCAAAACCCAAAACCCAAAAAGTGGCCGGTGCACATCTCTAGTAAATACCAGTGGCACTAAATGGTTTCCCAATAAAGGCTACTAAATATAAAATATTATCGTCCTTTTCTCCATCCTGCTTGGAACTATTAGCACATACACAGTAGTAGGCCTTTTCCAGTTACTATTTGAAGCCAAGGTTTTAGCAGTAGGTAATCCAGCAGGTGCAAACTGATTCATTTTGCCGAAATGACCAACGACTATTCAACTATATTAAAATCTTCATAAGCAGGGGCAAACGCAGTATTTTCAGAAGGGGGTTTCCAGAGGGGTGGAGCAAAGCACAGAGATGGACACTTAGGTGACCCAGTATATGCTGGGTCAGTTAAAGTATTATAGATAGACCAAATGTATATAAATAATAATAATAATAATAATAATAATAATAAAATATATATATATATATATACACACATATATATATATATATATATATACATATATATACATACAGGGGCGTCAACAGCAGTGTAGACCCCTGGGCATAGCAATGTATTGGGGCACCTACCGATCCTCCAGCGGTAGGGGTGGGGGAAGCTTTGATGTCCCGCGTGTGGTAGGGGGTATTATATTAACCGCTCAGCATGTAGGGCCTGGATCAGTAATTTCCACTAATTACCCCTTTACTGCACAGATGGGGGGAGATGGGGTGGGAGAAGGGGGCATTGGGGTTAATGAAGGGGCACTGATACATAACTTCCAGGGTGGTAGAGGATGTTTAATATGCAGAGGAGGGTTGTATAGTGGAGTGGGCTTATTATTTATAATTTTCTGCTGGGAGGACAGCTTGCTTGACTGCAGATATCTCCAGTTCCCGGAAACATATTTCTTAGATTTTAATGGAATCAGGGGACTAGGGGATGAGAGTTCAGGAGGCAGAGCAATCTGCCAACGAGAATATAAAACTACATACCAGGAGTGTGGAGCTGGAGCAGTAACCAGCTGCTGGAAGGCTGATATCTCTGGTTCTGGGAACAGTAGAGACAAGCTACTAGTGTCATCAAAGGGGGAGAGTCCCATATTTTGGAATATACTCACAGAAAAACTCTAATCAGACAGAACTTGAAATATCTGACTGGGAACAGCAATTAACAGGCTTGGATGGGGACCACTGCTTTGAAGTCAGATATCTCCGGTTCCCAAGGGCCGATTTTTAAAATTCTTGTACCCACGGAAAGAGGGGATCCTCAGCTTTCAGCCTCGGGCCCTTAGACTCCTGGGGGGTTTTCTGGGTACTCAGAAACCCCCCTGAGTGCGCTACTGATAAGGATATAATTCTACAAACAAATCCATGAATAATTGTGTTCATTGTTGATTAGTACATTTACCAGTAGGGGAATCTGTTGACAAAGGGAATGGGGTCTGAGTGTTACAAATCACATAGGCAAGAATTTTTTTTGTGGATCCTGACATAGGCTCTAAGTCTGATCACAGTACAAAATTGTTCTCAAAATGGACAAAACCATGTGCACTGCAGGGGGGGGGGGGGGGGCAGATTTAACATGTGTAGAGAGAGTTAAATTTGGGTGGGATGTGTTGAAACTGAAATCTAAATTGCAGTGTAAAAATAATGCAGCCAGTATTTACCCTGCACAGAAAAAAAGCTCACACAAATATATCTCTCTCTGCACATGTTACATCTGCCCCAGATAAAATACCATAACACTTTGAACAAAAGCTTTCTACAGTATTTCTGAAATTGCCCAATAGATTACATTCATGAAATATTGACAACTCTACCAGATGATGTTTTATTGGATCAAAAATAAAATTTATATGTGTCACTTTCTTCACTTGACATTGCATGACCTGGGTGCCTGCTTCCGAGCTAGTGTTAAAACAGAAATTAACGCATCAATAATTCTCTGCTTTTATTACACTCTGTTTACTTAAATACTGTTATTATTGCTGCAGATGGCGTTAGCTTGTTGCACAATGTACTAGCCATGGAGTATGAGGCCTACCCTTTGTGCTAAGCAGCAGGTGTTTCTTAGAAGCATCAACCATTTTGTCAACTATGACTTGCATAAAAACATTATAAAATGACTGAAGATTCAGAACAGAGCTGGAAGAGTGATTTCTTATAGAAAATAGTTTTTGATTTTATAAGCTTAAGAATGCGATGTTGACAGTACAGAGAGCAAGGACATCCAGCTAGTCTCCACAAACTTATCAACAATATGAGAACAGGGCCACACATGCGTAGACCCTAAGGCCACTGAATCTTTCCTTAGTAACAAGTAAGGTGGGTGTTGGGTGAATGATGACATCATGATTGAAAGCAAAGCTTGCCAATAAGACTCAATGCTTATGAGTAATTAATTAATGTGATTAATGTGATTAAGGTTTAAATATCAGAGTTAGAGAAGGAAGAGGCAGGCAGTTGAGGAAGAACAGGCAAGCACGGGGGCTGGAGGTAACTATGAAATGAGGTTTAATGGCTGATCACTGTCCTTGATAGGATTCCATTTTGAATTGATTTAGAATTATTGTTTAAGTGTTAGCTAATCAATTTTATGTTTCCTGTGTTAGTCTGCATCTGCAAATACCTGTAATTAAGCTAATTTTCAAGTAAAGCATTGTCATACATTTTTTTACAAGTTTGTGTTGGTGTGCAATTATTTCAGAGTTTGCCGTTATATTTAAGGGTTATAAAGTAATTTTCCATAACTACGCGTTGTCTCTTGAAATGATGGGTATTAATGCAGGGAATTCAATGTCCTGTAAAAAGCTTTGGGACGGCATTTATTATCTTTGGTCCTTCTAAATCATAATTTGTTTTCGATTTGGTCAAATCTTGAAGAAATAAAGTGTCCAAAATGTTTAGGGTTTAACCGCTTAGGGACTCAATATATCACAGATGTTTTTGGTCAGAAAAGACCAACACTAGATACATGGGCATGTGCATCAAAGCTTGCAGAGAATAAAGTGTTGATAATAAAGTGCCAACAAATCAGCTCCTAACTGCCATGTTGCAGGCTGTGTTTAAAAAAATTACACAAACTTATTGGTCAGTACTTTACATCTCTCCACGTTATCTCTCTCCAAGATCTTGATACATATGCCTCTTAAAATCCCTCCAATGTCTCTATTCTTTGGATGTTCCCATTATGGGCAATAATTCACAATTTCCACTATTGTAATACAGTAATATCTGTCAAGGATTTTTTCCTTCAAAAAGAAAACACAAAGATGTACTGTAACTTACCATCTTGAGTTCAAGTTTATTCCAACCACTAATGCAGTTATTTCAATGATGACGAGTAGCTTGATATCATTATATTGAAAAATAAAGCATGTATTAAATGTTGTTTTCAAGGATTTTAAGGCTTACATGATATCAAAAGACCACTCTGTAGGATTTGGCCATTTTACTTAATGCAGCAATCAGAGCCACAATGATAGAAAGTTTTAATAAAACATTTACAGTATCATAATCTGCCAAATAAAAACATCTTGAAAAAGTTAGATATCCACGTTACCCTTATCTCTAAGGCAAAAAATACATAACTCAATGATGAACATCTATGCCTGAGACCTTGATTAATGGTGCAATGTCATGATATGAAACAAAGTAAGCTTTTTCTCAAGCATTAGTAGAATATATGATATCTTGTCTGAAATGGCTTGTATATGAAACTGTACACAATGACCACTTATTTCAATTGTTTATTAATAAAAAATGTACAAGACTGTATTGTATGGTGTTTCAATAAAATTATCTTGAAAAGCTTTGAAATTAGCATAAGGAGACCAGTTAATGATTGTGTGTACCTTGACAAGGTCCATACTGAAATCATTTTTTTTACCTCACAAATCACATTTTAACATAGCAATTGGGCTAAGTAAGTGAAGGAGAAGTGGAAAATATATGACTATAATTAATGTATATGACTACTAGTTTCCCCAGAAAGTCAATAAAAATCTCGGTACTTGTGAGTTATCCGGGCGTCCGATTTTTTGATTGTATGCCTTAAGTTAAGGCATACAATCAGATGCGATGCGATGCGATATCGCATCGCATCGCATCGCATCGCATGCGACCATCGGATGCGATGACCCGATTTTTCCATAGGAATCAATGTTAAAATGATTCCTATGGAAAAAGGGGTCCTTTTCATACCCCTACTATCCAAGTGGGCATGGAGTTGGATATAAACCTGTGGCGAGCGTAGCGAGCCACCGAGCCCGAAGCGTGGCGAGCGAAGCGAGCCCCGCGAGGGGACGGTATTCCGTGTCCCCTCGCGGGGCTCGCTACGCTCGCCACGCTTCGTGCTCGGTGGCTCGCTACGCTCGCCACAGGTTTATATCCAACTCCATGCCCACTTGGATAGTAGGGGTATGAAAAGGACCCCTTTTTCCCATTGAATTCCATGTTAAAATGGACTCAGTCCATTTTAACATTGATTCCTATGGAAAAATCGGGTCATCGCATCGCATCGCATCGCATCGCATCCGATGGTCGCATGCGATGCGATGCGATGTCCCGATCCGACCCGATTTAAAAATCGGACGCCCGGATAACTCATAAGTACCAAAATCTCATTAATAAAAGACTGAATGGCATGACTAACTTTTCATTATACCTGTCATGAGTATTAAATGCCGTTTTCAATTCATTACAATATTGAATTCTTGACAATATGTGACATTATATGATCCCATCACATTGATTTTATAAAAAAAAATAACAGCAACCCTGATCAGAAATAAGAATTGATATATTGTTCAGTAAATTTATGACATCACCCAATATATGTCTGATTTGCAAAAGATGCCCTGGAGGGGATGTAGAGGGACTAATAATAATAATAATTAAAAAAATAATTAAAAAATAATTAAAAAATAATAAAAAAAAAACATTGTAAAGAGACATGTAAAGAGGGTAGACATGTATAACTAGCAGGGAGCACTGAACACCCTAGCACTGGACCTGGCTATGCTATGGGGTAAATTTGTGCCCACTGATCTTGGGCACAAGTGGTTCTTATCTGCTGTCAAATACTATGGGGGAAGTTTACTAAGATGTGTATTCTACTTCACATATGATGTTGCTTTGGGCAACCTATCAGAACCTGTTTCTTATTTATTTAGCACCCTCTAGAAGATAGTAGACATGATCTGATTGGTTGCCCATAGCAACATGACATGTGAAGTAGAATACACATCTTAATAGTAGTAAATTTCCCTCTAGAGGCAGTATTCAATGAGCTTATTCACGGCGTGCAGCGAATCCTGTTTAGGATTCGCTGCACTGTCGACGTGTTCCGGAGCCTCGCTGTCCCCCTGCTATCCCCCTATTCAACGTCGCAGGCAGTGCCAGATTAAGCCTTCGGGGGGCCCGGGGCACTTTAGACAGGGCGGCCCCCTTACACTTATCATTACTAGCTGCAAACTGCATGGGGGAATATTACACTGTCAAGACACAGAGTAAAGGCAGTATAAACTTGATCAATGGGTATCTTCAGGGGATATATATATATATATATATATATATATATATATATATGCAAAAAACCAGAGAAGAGACGCAACCATGAGCATATAATTCAAGACAAATTTACTGCACAATAAGGCTCACGTACATTGAAAGTTTAAATGAATATGCTTGCCAGCCTAGTAGAAGCCTAATCTCGGTGGACCTCCTCGAATTGTGCCAAAGCACCGCGACTCAGCCGCAGACCCTGGGATATTTTAACCAAGCCTCAGGACTTCGCCGCACACGATCGGGAGCACCGGGACCACAGGTGGAAGACAGGACGTCACTCCGTCAGCAAGAATAAGCCACGCCCAACGCGTTTCGACTACGGTCTTCGTCAGGGGGTGTGGTTAACTCAGGTCAGTATCCAGCTCTTATACTCTATTCTATCCACAGGTGAAATCATTCATCTAATTCACTAATTATCAAGAGTGCTGGCAAGCAACAACAGCAGAAATTAACATACAGATTTACAACAATACACAGCAGGCTGACACCCAGCAACAAATAGACATACATCCAAACTCATTTATATTTCATAGATTCATAAAAACATATATATGTATATATAAAAATAGAAAAATACAAAAGTAGAAAAATACAAAAATACATTATAAAAAGTTAATTAAAAATCATTAAAGGTGTATATGAAACTTGGTGCCTGATCTCAGCCTGTAACAACAAAATATACATTAGCAGCAAGAAAATATATATATACAATTATAACATGCAGTATTGCAGTCTTGGTAATACAATATAAAAGAACAAAATCTATATAGCAGCATTTGATGAAGCATAGTTACATAATTAATTTTTCTAAATTTATATCTATATACATAGATAGATTCTAGCAGCAAACATGATAGTTAGAAGAGATATATATTAATAATATGAAGATGATAAGAGAGTGATTAGAACATGGTATCAGATATTCATACATTATGTCGACACAAGGGTCGGCATCACCACTGTGAACACCATGTCCGATCATGACCTCCTATTAGTCTGAAGTACAGAGCACAGCTCAACATTGTCCATCAGACCAGGGGGCCAGCGATACCAGGGCACCGATTAATCACAGAAAGGGGGTGATGTCACAACCCTCGTTTAAACCTCTAGGGGTCATAGTTCCCAGCGTGTAAATCCAGAAAGTTTCTCTTTTGCTTAGTTTTTTCTGGATATCCCCACCACGCTCATCTAGAGTAACATGTTCAATGGCTTTGAACGTTAGATTATCAACATTAGAGTCACAGCAGTTCATAAAATGTCTCGGTACACTATGTTGAAACACTTTGTTCTTTATACTTCGAGCATGTTCTAAAATGCGCAATTTTAGTTGCCTTTTAGTTTTACCTACGTAGCGTCTCCCACACCTACATTCTAAGAGGTAAATAACATTAGTAGTAGTACAACACATACGACTTTTTATCTCGAAGAACTTGCTGTTATCATGATTATAAAACTTGTGTCGTTCTCGACTTGCATGTCGACAAATTTTACATTTATTACATGGGAAGAACCCTTTAGTGGTACATACCAGCCATTGCTGCTTTCAGATCTAAGGTTACTGGGAGCTAAAATGGATTTTAATGAATTAGCTCTTTTGAAAACAACCTGTGGTTTGTCGGGTAATACAGGTTTCAAAAGGGGATCAAGCATTAGAATATCCCAATGCTTTGAGAGAATGTCTTTAACCAATTTACCTTGAGAGTTATATGATGTTACAAAAGGTACAAAAATTTTGTTTTCATCCTTAGTTTTAACACGATATTGTAGTAACTCTGACCTGTTCAAATTTTTTGCTTTTTCTTTACATTTTTTCACAAGTGGTTCAGGATAATGTTTTTCTGAGAACCTATTATCAAAGATTAAAGCTTGTTCCTCGAACTTTGCATCAGAGTTACAATTCTTTTTCACTCTCATGTACTGAGAATATGGCACATTATCAAGCCATTTCCGATAGTGACAGCTCTTATAGTCGACATAGCTATGTCGACTATAAGAGCTGTCACTATCGGAAATGGCTTGATAATGTGCCATATTCTCAGTACATGAGAGTGAAAAAGAATTGTAACTCTGATGCAAAGTTCGAGGAACAAGCTTTAATCTTTGATAATAGGTTCTCAGAAAAACATTATCCTGAACCACTTGTGAAAAAATGTAAAGAAAAAGCAAAAAATTTGAACAGGTCAGAGTTACTACAATATCGTGTTAAAACTAAGGATGAAAACAAAATTTTTGTACCTTTTGTAACATCATATAACTCTCAAGGTAAATTGGTTAAAGACATTCTCTCAAAGCATTGGGATATTCTAATGCTTGATCCCCTTTTGAAACCTGTATTACCCGACAAACCACAGGTTGTTTTCAAAAGAGCTAATTCATTAAAATCCATTTTAGCTCCCAGTAACCTTAGATCTGAAAGCAGCAATGGCTGGTATGTACCACTAAAGGGTTCTTCCCATGTAATAAATGTAAAATTTGTCGACATGCAAGTCGAGAACGACACAAGTTTTATAATCATGATAACAGCAAGTTCTTCGAGATAAAAAGTCGTATGTGTTGTACTACTACTAATGTTATTTACCTCTTAGAATGTAGGTGTGGGAGACGCTACGTAGGTAAAACTAAAAGGCAACTAAAATTGCGCATTTTAGAACATGCTCGAAGTATAAAGAACAAAGTGTTTCAACATAGTGTACCGAGACATTTTATGAACTGCTGTGACTCTAATGTTGATAATCTAACGTTCAAAGCCATTGAACATGTTACTCTAGATGAGCGTGGTGGGGATATCCAGAAAAAACTAAGCAAAAGAGAAACTTTCTGGATTTACACGCTGGGAACTATGACCCCTAGAGGTTTAAACGAGGGTTGTGACATCACCCCCTTTCTGTGATTAATCGGTGCCCTGGTATCGCTGGCCCCCTGGTCTGATGGACAATGTTGAGCTGTGCTCTGTACTTCAGACTAATAGGAGGTCATGATCGGACATGGTGTTCACAGTGGTGATGCCGACCCTTGTGTCGACATAATGTATGAATATCTGATACCATGTTCTAATCACTCTCTTATCATCTTCATATTATTAATATATATCTCTTCTAACTATCATGTTTGCTGCTAGAATCTATCTATGTATATAGATATAAATTTAGAAAAATTAATTATGTAACTATGCTTCATCAAATGCTGCTATATAGATTTTGTTCTTTTATATTGTATTACCAAGACTGCAATACTGCATGTTATAATTGTATATATATATTTTCTTGCTGCTAATGTATATTTTGTTGTTACAGGCTGAGATCAGGCACCAAGTTTCATATACACCTTTAATGATTTTTAATTAACTTTTTATAATGTATTTTGGTATTTTTCTACTTTTGTATTTTTCTATTTTTATATATACATATATATGTTTTTATGAATCTATGAAATATAAATGAGTTTGGATGTATGTCTATTTGTTGCTGGGTGTCAGCCTGCTGTGTATTGTTGTAAATCTGTATGTTAATTTCTGCTGTTGTTGCTTGCCAGCACTCTTGATAATTAGTGAATTAGATGAATGATTTCACCTGTGGATAGAATAGAGTATAAGAGCTGGATACTGACCTGAGTTAACCACACCCCCTGACGAAGACCGTAGTCGAAACGCGTTGGGCGTGGCTTATTCTTGCTGACGGAGTGACGTCCTGTCTTCCACCTGTGGTCCCGGTGCTCCCGATCGTGTGCGGCGAAGTCCTGAGGCTTGGTTCAAGGATCCCTGGGTCTGCGGCTGAGTCGCGGTGCTTTGGCACAATTCGAGGAGGTCCACCGAGATTAGGCTTCTACTAGGCTGGCAAGCATATTAATTTAAACTTTCAATGTACGTGAGCCTTATTGTGCAGTAAATTTGTCTTGAATTATATGCTCATGGTTGCGTCTCTTCTCTGGTTTTTTGCAAGTGTACTACTCGGATCTTGGTACGATCCTTTGGAAGAAGATTGCACACATTGACTGATACTGTGGACATATTTCCTTCTGAGGACTTTTGCGCTGGGTATCTTGTTTTCTTCATATATATATATATATATATATATATATATATATATATATATATATATATATATATATATATATTTACACACATACACACACACACACACACACACATACATACATACATACATACATACATACAGAAAACATGAAAAGCCTGTGTTTGTCCCTCTGCACCTTACTCTGTAGGAGTCCCATTGCTGCCTCTGATTAAAACCCCTCCCATGACTAGGCTGCTGCTGCATGGGCCTGAGAAGCATGTAATGGGCTCCACCAATCAGAGCTCAGCACAAACGGCTCAGCCTCTGCCCTCTGGTGCAAAGTGTCATGGGACTTAGTCAACTCCCAGTAATGCACTGCACACTTGGCTCCCGATGCTCAGCACCATTAATCATTGTCACATTGGCAGATAAGTGAAGCTGCAGCACCACCCCACTCCCATGCACAATACCTTTAGCTAAAAAAAAATTTTTTTTTAAATGCATGCCAACCACAGGGGGCCCCTAGCTAGAGGGAGGCCCAGGGGCACTGACCCCTTGTGCCCCCATTATAATCCGGCCCTGGTCGCAGGGGCTCGCTGCCCCTAACGGCGAATATGAACCCCTGCAGCGGACGCTGCAGGGAGCCTGAGGACGGCGGCAGGCATCGAGATGGAAGTCTCCCTGCCTGCCCCAGAACCTATGTGGGGGGGGAGGTGGGCTGCCCCCCGAGTGAGCCAGTAGGGGACCGGGTATTCACTGCACCCGATCGTCCATATGTAATGATCGGGTGCAGTGAATATATGAATATCTAATGAGCGGCTCTCGGCTCCCGGCCCCCTGCTGGCTGCTATGTGTAAAAAAAATATATTTTTTTTATTAAATATATATTCATGTGCTTTAAGCACATGAATAAATATAGCATGCCCCTTCTCAGAACAAAATTCCTGATTTTTTGACACCAAATGTAAAACAACAACAACTTTATTTTAAAAGTTCACTTTCCACTTCTCCATGAAAAGATGGCGATTTTCTACACGTCGACACATGGCGAAAATCACTTAGAAAGACGGCGAGAAGTGCACGTTGAATAGGGTGATTTGCTTTCTGACCCAAAAAATCACCTTCCAATGCGAAAATAGCACAAATTCGCCGTGAAACAGGGCAAATTATCCTCATTGAATACTGCCCTATGTCTCTATGTTTACTCTATTACAGGTAACCTTGACACTCCAGCTGTTGTTGAACTACACATCCCCAGCATGCCCTGCATAAGGTTTAGCATGGCCAAATAATATAACTGGAGTAGGGCATGCTGGGATGTACAGTTCAACAACAGCTGGAGTGTCAAGGTTAGCCATCACTGCTCTAGTATATCAGTGCTTTATAAGTAAAAAAATAAAAAAAAATCTGTCTAATACATATTTCTCTCTCTCTCTCTCTCTCTCTCTCTCTCTCTCTCTCTCTCTCTCTCTCTCTCTCTCTCTCTCTCTCTCTCTCTCTCCTGTATAACAATATATTTTTCTCAATATTTCTATCTATAATCTAATTATAGTAGTGAAATAAAAAATGTTAGTTATTGTATTTTCCTATAAAAAAAAATCTGTTGGCCAATCACAGTCAATCGTTGATATCTTAGCAGTGAATAGGTATTACAGAGATTTTGTGACCTTCTACCCTCATGAAAGCAAACATAATGGCAATATATTTCGGCGTACCCAGCTAAGTATAAAGGGATTTATTGACATGTTCAATGACCTTTGCCTTAGTGAATCATTTTCCAGAAATGCCACATACACTCGCCGCAGAATAGGCTGACACCTTTCACATTCAATTCACCTGTCTCGTTGTTTCTCCTGAGTAAAGATATACTATATTACTGTAGCTTCTACATCCATTGCAGTGGGTAAAAGTCCTGTCTTTTTTTTTTTTAACTACAAATCATTACAAAGCAAAAGCTAAGCTTAATCATGAAAAAGAATAAAACTTTGTAGGACTTTTAGATTTGGATTTGAGCACATTGGACTTTTATTACTTTTGATATTACCATTACTTTGGTAAGTCAACATAAAAGTATTGCTTTCAGACACAGTTCTACAAAAAAAGTAAATACAAAACTGATTCAATATTACAGTATATCTTGCTGGAATAGGAATGGCTATTTGTTATATCTAATAGTTCTACATGTGACCTTTTATGTGGAAACAAAACCGAAACTAGACAAATACTATACAAGGATTTAAATTTAATTAGTAATGCACCGTTATCATAGAAGTGCTGCTTAACCCCTTCATGACAGAGCCAGTTTGTGCCTTCATGACAGAGCCCTTTTTTTCAAATCTGACATGTCTCACTTAAGTGGGGATAACTTTTTTTTGCTTTTACTTATGCCAGTGATTTTGAGATTGTTTTCTCGTGACACATTGTACTTCAAGTTAGTGGTAAATTTTGGTCGATACAGTCTGTGTTTTTTTGTGAAAAATACCAAATTATCGTGAAAAAATGGAAAATTTAGCAATATGCAAAATGTCACATTTTCTGCTTGTGAGACAAATAATCATACCACTCAAAATAGTTAATAACTAACAAAGACCATATGTCTACTTTATGTTGCAATCATTATTTCAACCTCCTTTTCATTTTTTTGGACACTAGGAGGCTTCAAATATGACTAGCAAATTCTCAAATTTTCAAGAAAATTTCAAACACTGATTTTTTTAGGGACCAGTTCAGTTCTGATGTGACTTTGAGGGACTTGTATGTGAGACACCCCCATAAATGATGCCATTTCAAAAACTGCACCCCTCACAGTATTCAAAACAGCATTTTGGAAGTTTGTTAACCCTTTAGGTGTTTCACAGGAATTAAAACAAAGTGTAGGTGAAATTTCAAAATTTCTTTTTTTTTGCAGAGTTTCAATTTTAATACATTTTTCTAACGAATACAGTAGATTTTACTAGAGAAATGTGACTAAAAATTGATTCCCCCAATTCTTTTGTTTTCAAAAATATCCTATATGTGGCCCTAGTGTGCACGTTGACCAAACCACAGGCTTCATAATAGAAGGAGCACCTACTTGATTTTGGAGCCTCCTTTTTATGAGATTTTTTTTTAGGCACCATGTAGGTTTCTAGGCACCATAAGTGCTAAAAGTTAGGAACCTCCCCCACAAGTCACCCCATTTTGCAATCTACACCCCTCAGGGAATTCATCTAGGGGTATAGTGTACATTTCAAACCCCCAGGGGTTTCACCAATTTTGGTACAACTGGGATGTGAAAATGGAAAATTACATTTTTTTACACAAACATGCAGTTCTGGCTCAAAATTTTTCATTTTCACAAGGAATGAAGGAGACAAAGCACCCCAAAGTCTGTGCCCCAATTTCTCCCGAGTACGGCAATGCCTCACATGTGACCAAAAAATACCAGTTGGGCGCATGGCAGGACTCAGAAGGGAAGGAGTGATTTTTGGATTTTGCAGCACAGATTTTGGTGGAATGAATGGTGGGTGCCATGTTGCATTAGCAAGACTCCCAAAGCACCAATACAGTGGAATCCCCCCACAAGTCACCCCATTTTGCAAAGTACACCCCTCAGGGAATTCATCTAGGGGTATAGTGTACATTTCAAACCCCCAGGGGTTTCACCAATTTTGATACAACTGGGCAGTGAAAATGAAAAATTACATTTTTTTACACAAAAATGCAGTTCTGGCTCAAAATTTTTCATTTTCACAAGGAATGAAGGAGACAAAGCACCCCAAAATCTGTGCCCCAATTTCTCCCGAGTACGGCAATGCCTCACATGTGACCAAAAAATACCAGTTGGGCGCATGGCAGGACTCAGAAGGGAAGGAGTGATTTTTGGATTTGGCAGCACAGATTTTGGTGGAATGAATGGTGGGTGCTATGTTGCACCAATACAGTGGAACCCCCCCACAAGTCACCCCATTTTGCAAAGTACACCCCTCAGGGAATTCATCTAGGGGTATAGTGTACATTTCAAACCCCCAGGGGTTTCACCAATTTTGATACAACTGGGCAGTGAAAATGAAAAATTACATTTTTTTACACAAAAATGCAGTTCTGGCTCAAAATTTTTCATTTTCACAAGGAATGAAGGAGACAAAGCACCCCAAAATATGTGCCCCAATTTCTCCCGAGTACGGCAATGCCTCACATGTGACCAAAAAATACCAGTTGGGCGCATGGCAGGACTCAGAAGGGAAGGAGTGATTTTTGGATTTGGCAGCACAGATTTTGGTGGAATGAATGGTGGGTGCCATGTTGCATTAGCAAGACTCCCAAAGCACCAATACAGTGGAACCCCCCCACAAGTCACCCCATTTTGCAAAGTACACCCCTCAGGGAATTCATCTAGGGGTATAGTGTACATTTCAAACCCCCAGGGGTTTCACCAATTTTGATACAACTGGGCAGTGAAAATGAAAAATTACATTTTTTTACACAAAAATGCAGTTCTGGCTCAAAATTTTTCATTTTCACAAGGAATGAAGGAGACAAAGCACCCCAAAATCTGTGCCCCAATTTCTCCCGAGTACGGCAATGCCTCACATGTGACCAAAAAATACCAGTTGGGCGCATGGCAGGACTCAGAAGGGAAGGAGTGATTTTTGGATTTGGCAGCACAGATTTTGGTGGAATGAATGGTGGGTGCCATGTTGCATTAGCAAGACTCCCAAAGCACCAATACAGTGGAACCCCCCCACAAGTCACCCCATTTTGCAAAGTACACCCCTCAGGGAATTCATCTAGGGGTATAGTGTACATTTCAAACCCCCAGGGGTTTCACCAATTTTGGTACAACTGGGCAGTGAAAATGAAAAATTACATTTTTTTACACAAAAATGCAGTTCTGGCTCAAAATTTTTCATTTTCACAAGGAATGAAGGAGACAAAGCACCCCAAAATCTGTGCCCCAATTTCTTCCGAGTACGGCAATGCCTCACATGTGACCAAAAAATACCAGTTGGGCGCATGGCAGGACTCAGAAGGGAAGGAGTGATTTTTGGATTTGGCAGCACAGATTTTGGTGGAATGAATGGTGGGTGCCATGTTGCATTAGCAAGACTCCCAAAGCACCAATACAGTGGAACCCCCCCACAAGTCACCCCATTTTGCAAAGTACACCCCTCAGGGAATTCATCTAGGGGTATAGTGTACATTTCAAACCCCCAGGGGTTTCACCAATTTTGATACAACTGGGCAGTGAAAATGAAAAATTACATTTTTTTACACAAAAATGCAGTTCTGGCTCAAAATTTTTCATTTTCACAAGAAATGAAGGAGACAAAGCACCCCAAAATCTGTGCCCCAATTTCTCCCGAGTACGGCAATGCCTCACATGTGACCAAAAAATACCAGTTGGGCGCATGGCAGGACTCAGAAGGGAATGAGTGATTTTTGGATTTGGCAGCACAGATTTTGGTGGAATGAATGGTGGGTGCCATGTTGCATTAGCAAGACTCCCAAAGCACCAATACAGTGGAACCCCCCCACAAGTCACCCCATTTTGCAAAGTACACCCCTCAGGGAATTCATCTAGGGGTATAGTGTACATTTCAAACCCCCAGGGGTTTCACCAATTTTGATACAACTGGGCAGTGAAAATGAAAAATTACATTTTTTACACAAAAATGCAGTTCTGGCTCAAAATTTTTCATTTTCACAAGGAATGAAGGAGACAAAGCACCCCAAAATCTGTGCCCCAATTTCTCCCGAGTACGGCAATGCCTCACATGTGACCAAAAAATACCAGTTGGGTGCATGGCAGGACTCAGAAGGGAAGGAGTGATTTTTGGATTTTGGAGCACAGATTTTGGTGGAATGAATGGTGGGTGCCATGTTGCATTACCAATACAGTGGAACCCCCCCACAAGTGACCCCATTTTGCAAACTACACTCCTCAGGGAATTCATCTAGGGGTATAGTGTACATTTCAAACCCCCAGGGGTTTCACCAATTTTGGTACAACTGGGCTGTGAAAATGAAAAATTACATTTTTTTTACACAAAAATGTACTTCTGGCTCAAAATTTTTCATTTTCACAAGGAATGAAGGAGACAAAGCACCCCAAAATCTGTGCCCCCATTTCTCCAGAGTACGGCAATGCCTCACATGTGACCAAAAAATACCAGTTGGGTGCATGGCAGGACTCAGAAGGGAAGGAGTGATTTTTGGATTTTGGAGCACAGATTTTGGTGGAATGAATGGTGGGTGCTATGTTGCATTACCAATACAGTGGAACCCCCCCACAAGTGACCCCATTTTGCAAACTACACCCCTCAGGGAATTCATCTAGGGGTATAGTGTACATTTCAAACCCCCAGGGGTTTCACCAATTTTGGTACAACTGGGCTGTGAAAATGAAAAATTACATTTTTTTACACAAAAATGTACTTCTGGCTCAAAATTTTTCATTTTCACAAGGAATGAAGGAGACAAAGCACCCCAAAATCTGTGCCCCCATTTCTCCAGAGTACTTCAATGCCTCACATGTGACCAAAAAATACCAGTTGGGTGCATGGCAGGACTCAGAAGGGAAGGAGTGATTTTTGGATTTTGCAGCTCAGATTCTGGTGGAATGAATGGTGGGTGCTATGTGGCATTAGCAAGACCCCCGAAGCACGGTGAAATGATGAACCTAATAATCCATAGATGTGTGGTATATTTTGAAACACTCCTTTATACATAGGCCGAGTTTGTCGGGGCAAGTTTCACAGTGGAAAATAGTTTCCTTTCTTATTCCCTTTTTATAGCAAACTTTGCACCTTTTTTGTGTCCTGCCCTTTCTTGCAGTGGAGGGGATTTCGTTGGGAAAATGCTGCCCTGGTACAATACGGGGGCCAGTACTAGAAGTACTGGGGCCCTCTGCCTGCTGGTTCCCAAATATTAGGCCCTTTATGACTTCCTCTTGAAAGTGCATAAATGTCCCCCTCTGGCCGGTAGAACGGAATAGCACGTAAGCGTTATACAGTGCCATCTGGATGATATACACGGCCAGCTTCTTGTACCAGATATTTGTTTTCCGCAGGGCACTGTACGGCTTCAGTACCTGATCTGAAAGATCCACTCCGCCCATGTACTTATTGTAATCTAGGATACAATTTGGTTTTGAGGTGTGGGTACTGGTACCTCGTACAGGGATGGAGGTGGTACTGTCTCCATGAATTGTTGTCAGTATAAGGACATCCCTCTTGTCCTTATATTTGACCAACAACATATTTTCGGTGCATATTCCCCTGCTTTCACCCCTTCTCATTACTTGGGCAATGTGCGTTTTTGGGAGGCCTCTTTGGTTCTTACGCACAGTACCGCAAGCTGCTGTACCTCTTGAACCAAGGGCCTTAAACAGGGGGATGCTGGTGTAAAAGTTATCCACATAGAGGTGATAACCCTTATCCAGGAAGGGGTGCATTAAATCCCAGACAATTTTTCCACTAACACCTACGAGGGAGGGGGGGCATTCTGCCGGTTCAATTCTTGAATCCTTCCCTTCATATACCCTAAACTTGTGGGTGTACCCTGTGGTGCTTTCACACAGCTTATACATTTTTATGCCATACCTTGCCCTCTTACTGGGAAGGTACTGGCGGAATTTAACCCTTCCTTTAAAATGTATAAGGGACTCGTCGATGCTAATACATTTATCAGGGATGTATAGCTCTGCAAATTTGGCACTGAAATGATCAATGACCGGCCTGACTTTGAATAGCCTGTCAAAGGTGGGATCATCTCTGGGTGGGCACTGTGCATTATCGGTGTAATGTATAAATTTATGGATTGCCTCAAAACGAGTCCGAGTCATGGCCATACGGTAAAATGGGGTGCTGTACAGAACATCTGTACTCCAATATTGCCTAATTTGTGGCTTTTTTACTATGCCCATATGAAACACCAGACCCCAAAACGTCATCATCTCTACTGCATCTACAGGGGTCCACCTAGCAAATGATGACGTGGGGTTTTGAGCAATAAACTGCTGGGCATATAAATTACTTTGGTCCACCATTAAATTTATAAAATCATCAGAGAAAATTAATTTGAAAAAGTCAATTTCTCTGAGACCTGTGGAATCAAATTGGATTCCTGGCATGGCCAAAAACTCAGGAACCTGGGGCTCAAAATTGTCTGGTGGTGGGGTCCATACGAGATCAATTATTGGGGGGGGGTCTCAGCTGCTCTACGGGGGCGTCTTTGAGGGGGTCCCTCATCACCAGAGGAGGAAAAGGAGCTTAAGACGAATCCTTCAAATTCCCCGCTTGCCTCACTGGCTGTGTCAGAGTCAGAAGCAAGCATGGCATATGCCTCCTCCACTGAATACATTCTTCTGGATGACTGGGATGACATTTGGGATGACATTTGGGATGCCATTTTTATTTTTGTGTTACTGGTAGTGAAATGTTTCAACACGTGTATAGTGTAGGGGGGGGTACAAACTTTATTTCAACCCGGGGGGTATGTAGTGTGTAGTGTGTATGTAGTGCAGAAAAAAAAAATACTTTATACAAAAAAAAAAAAATTGAAGGGGTTAAAAAAAAAAAAATTGAAGGGGTTAAAAAAAAAAAATTGAAGGGGTTAAAAAAACAAAAAAAAAGGTCCTGCGCCAAAAATTGAGCACAGATGTTGGTCAGTAACGTCCGTCACTGAACAGCGCTCAAAGGCAACAGGAATTTGATCAAAAAAAAAAAAAAAATAGATCAACCCTGTGCCGAAAAAGCTGATCAGTGATGTACGTCACTGATCAGCGCACAGTGGCCACAGGACACCCACAAAATCACAATGTGTGTAAAAAAAAAATTAAAAAAAGACCACACAGCACCCACAAAAAAAAAAAAGGTGATCAGTGATGCGACACTGATTACCAGTGAGGGGCAGCAGGTGCACAACCTTTGGTGCAACTGGCAGCAACTGACAGGTATATATAAAAAAAAAAACCTCTGCGCCCCCAAAAAGTTGCTGATCACCTCAGATATAGTGATCAGCACAAAAGGCGGGGGTAGCAGACACAAAATATACACTCTCTATCACTCTCTGTCACTATCTCTCTCTATCTCTCACTATCTATCACTATCTATCACTATCTATCACTATCTATCACTCTAGGACACTGCAGCAGCAGCACTGACAGTTATATGTATAAAAAAAAACCTGCACCCCCAAAAAGGGGGGGTAGCAGACACAAAATATACACTCTCTATCACTCTCTGTCACTATCTCTCTCTATCTCTCTATCTCTCACTATCTATCACTATCTATCACTCTATGACACTGCAGCAGCAGCACTGACAGTTATATATATATAAAAAAAAACTGCACCCCCAAAAAGGGGGGGTAGCAGACACAAATCTCTCTATCTCTCACTATCTATCACTATCTATCACTATCTATCACTCTATGACACTGCAGCAGCAGCACTGACAGTTATTTATATATAAAAAAAAACTGCACCCCCAAAAAGGGGGGGTAGCAGACACAAAATATAGCTCTCTCTGTCACTATCTCTCTATCTCTCTCTATCTCTCTCTCTATCTCTCTATCTCTCTATCACACTGCAGCAGCAGCAGGAAGTCTCAGGAAGTCAGATCCAGGAAGCGTCCAGCACGCTACAAGCAGTGATCAAGTGATCAGGTAAGGTATTTGCAAGGATCAGGTAAGTATTAGCAAGGATCAGGTCAGTATCACGGCAGATAGGCACGGTGACCGCTCTGCACGCTATTCCAGACCGGAATGGCGTCTGCAGCGCAGTCACCGTTAGTTTAAATGTCGCGCCTTGGCTGTGATTGGTCCGTGGGTCCCACGGACCAATCACAGCCTTGGGGGCAGGTGGGGTGAGGGTGGGGTGAGGTGTCATCGTCACCGATGACCCCCTCATGCCCCCTGACGCCCGGCGGTGATTGACACCTGTGTTACCGAGCGTCTGATTCGCTGGTAACACAGGAAAACGCTGTGAATGGCTGTTCACACTGAACAGCCAATCACAGCGATCGCCGACGGGGGGGCGGCATCGCAGCCCCCCCTGGGCATGCAGGGACATGTCTGCTGTCAGGGACAGCAGACATCGTCCCTCTGTCACTGCGTCTCTAGACGCAGTGACAGTTTAAAGTCATGACGTATATATACGTCATGTGTCGGGAAGTACTTCCCGGCCATGACGTATATATACGTCAAATGTCGTGAAGGGGTTAATTCGGAGATTAAAAAAGAGCAACTGAGATAAAATGAATTAAGGTTAAAAACCATTAATGCAAGATAAACCGCTTTCTGCTGACACTGATCAGAAATCCACCACAATAATATTATTTAAACAGCCGGTTTCTCCAAGGTCTTAATTAAAATATAAAAGCCAGTTTGCTTCAGGATTTTGTTATAAACAATATTGTATAAAGACACAAAGGCAAATGTAATGGTTCTGACATTTGCATATGGGAGATTTAGCATACTTTGATCAAGTTTCAAGTCACTATATGTAAAAGAATGAGTCTATAAGTAAAATAGCCAGAATTACACCACAATTAATCTACTCATGACGCAACTCACCCTTTAGATTTTTCTAATGTTAGGTATAGTAACTTGTCTGTGATGGTCAGTGAGTTACAAACTCACTAGAAATAAACCACAATAACTTGCTTTAGATACTGTAGCTTTCAGGTCACAGTCCCCCACGCACGCGCGTCTCAGTATCCGGGCGGCGGGGCGGCGAGGCGGACGCAATCCTGTCCGCCTCCCGCTTCAGGGGGCTGCGGGGGGCTTCAGGGGGCTGCGGGGGGTGCGGGGACCCGGTGTAGACACCAGGCGACTGCCGGCAGCACCGTCGGAAGGGGACGCGCGCGCACCTCATGCGCGCGCGTCCCCTTCCGGCATACAGATGGCGCGGGGCAGGGGATGTCAGCTGGCGTCGCCATCGCCATCCCCTGGATAGATAAGTCCCGCTCCATCTGTAGCACACGTTTGCTCTATTAATCAAACTGTGAGCCTGTTGCACATGTCGGCTTAAAAAGCAGTGAAAAACCCCATGTCGACCTTTTGACTGTCGACCTAGACACTGTCAAACTAATGACCTGTCGAACGAATGACCTTTCGCCCTAGAACCATGTCGACCTTTACCCATGTCAACCTTTTCTCATGTCTACCTAATGACTGTCGACCATTATGCTGTAGACCAAATTACCGCATCATCACGCAAGGGGATATGTATGAGAATACATCACATTGCATGCGGCAAACGGAAGTGAAATCATTTGATGGCCACCGACCATCAAATAATTTTTCTCCCTTTCGGAAACAAAAGTAAGTCTAAACTGAGTTTTATTTCTGCCGCTGATTGCTGAAAATGGGGAGGGCGCATGCATCATGTGATGTTAGCTGGCTGCCCCGACTAGGCAGAGCCATAATTGTAGAATCAAGTGCATTGAGAGAGTCTGTACAATGTGTGGATTCTCCTGTAGCTCTGAACTATACAATGATGAGACATGTACATGATGATCTAAGCTGGTCAGCTGCATGACAAACTGCCTAAAACCCTCCTTATGGGCCATAACGTCATAAAGGTGTTGCATACTCTACATGACTAAGGGGGGTATTCAATCTGAGGGTCACGGCAGTCGAGCTTGCTCGACCGCCGTGACCTAGTCCCGTTCTCGGTCAGCTCGACCAAGAACATGCAGAGGGGATTCAATGTCCCGCCTCCCGGGGAGCGAAAAGGGAGCGTGGCCGCGAGTTGTGGCCGGGAAGAGGCGAGCTGTAGCCGGCAGCTCGTCACTTCCCGGCCGTTCTCGGCAGAACGAGCCCGACAGCTAGTGCTGTCGGGCTCGCTCTGCCGAGAAACCCTGCTCAATGCTGTCGGGGAAGACAGCATTAAATAGGGCCCGGCGAGCATCTCCCCAACGGGAGATGCTTGACAGTGATTGAATATCCCCCTATAGCTTCAAACTGTGTGATCAGCAGTGGCATTGTTTTCCTATGGGTAAAATCCGCCACAGTGTGAAGACAGATGCAGTCTTTGATAAGATACTGCCGATGCGCCGGGATCGTCAATACAGTTCTACGGGCCTGCTCCAGAAGCTGCAGCATAGGCTGGGGCCAGCGCATGCGCAGTACCGAAGAGGCTACTATGCATGCGCCATTCCCACGATGGTGATTGGGACAAGAAGATGGAGGCAGCGCTGGCGGGGACCTGCGGGGACCAGCAGCGGCAGCAAGGGGTGGGCGGCATCTTGGCAGCCCTTCTCCTCTGATAAGGTAAGAGCTGCCACTGGTGATCAGCAATGCTACACTAAACAGTGTGATAAACAGGAGAAATTATTGTGTTAGCTCTTTCAACATCACCAGCAACAGCACTGATGCAGCATCCTTATTTTAATGTCACTACAATATTTGCAAAGACATTAATATATTTGTTATAATTCAAATTGTCATAATATTTGGCAATATCCCCAGTGGAACTTGGTACTAACAATTGTTTGTCCTGATTCAGTCTATATTTCATGTTTTGCCTACATCTTACATATTATAGAGAATTGTTTGTTGTAAAAGTATACAGAAGTGCTCCGACTTTAATTGTGCATATGCAGCCTGTTACTTCCCTTGGGTTCTTCAAAGTAAAACTAATCAAGACTGTTTGAGAATTCTAGGCTTCGCAATAGAAATTATATAAAATCAATGGCAATGGAAACTTGCAAGAAACCTATGTTGGATCTCAAACATCTTGAAGAGGCAGTGACAAAGAATGAGCCAAGAATAAGTAGGCGAGTCCTCTGATATACTTCCTGGAGAAATCATTTATCACCTTACAGCATGAAACTGGAAAGAGAAATAGGGAAGATTATGGGGGGTATTCAATGTCAGTTCAAGACTGTCGGGCTGGCCCGTTCTCGGTCAGCTCGACGCTGATTCCGCAGGCGGGATTTAATGTCCCGTCTGCCAAGCGCCGAGATGGGGGCATGGCCACGAGAAATGGCCAGAAATCGGCGAGCTGCATGTTCTGCCGAGAACCCTGTTCAATGCTGATGGGGAAGACATC
Organism: Crinia signifera; assembly: GCF_055691185.1. Lineage (NCBI taxonomy): Eukaryota > Metazoa > Chordata > Amphibia > Anura > Myobatrachidae > Crinia > Crinia signifera. The sequence continues at coordinate 1,960 of NW_028142788.1, read as the reverse complement.
ACTGAATAGGGGCCTGCCGCCATTTCCCCCATCGGGAATGGTGCCGGGAGATTGAATATCCCCTTATGAATCTAACGCTGGTGGTGAAATTAAAACAGAAAACATAATGGAAAACCTACAAGTCATAGCCATATTATTACAGCAAAAGGAAGAGAGGACCATTTGCCTCTGTTAGATTCCAGATTTAAAGCCTGAATGAAGGATTTGTTTTCAACAGGGTATTTTATTGATAGGGAACCCAAAATTTCACACTTGCAGGTAATGTTAATTGACTGTCTAAAGGTTATGTACAGGAAAATAAAGACTATTATTACTAGAGCAAACAAGAAGTCAAAGAACATTTATAACATAATCACAACACTAAAGAAATGATGTTAGTGCTGACAGTGAGGTGACAGCCTCAAAAATGCTTTTCTGTGTATGGCTTAAAAGCAATTCAAAGTAAGCTGTGAAGAATGCTGCGCTAGGCTGGTTAATGAAGCATAAAGCCATCAAGATCAGCGGCGTAGCTACGTTTTGGGCGCCCGCCCGCCGCACCATTCAACCCCCCCCCAATCCCCCCGCAGCCTTACCTTTCACGCTGGTCCCAGCAGCTCCGTTCTTCTGCTGAGGACCACCACGATATGGCCGCCCCCATACAGCAGACAGTTTCAGAGAACTGTGTGCTATATGGGGGCGGCCATTTTGTGGTGGTCCTCAGCAGAAGAACGGAGCCGCCGGGACCAGCGAAATAGGTAAGCCTGCGGAGGATTGGGGGGAGGTGTAACTATAGCACCGCAGCCCCCGGCGCCCCCATATGCACAGCGCCCCCCCCCGCGCGGTGGCGGGGGCTGCGGTGCTATAGTTACGCCACTGATCAAGATGTACAGTACATTAGGGTAAAGGTGGTTTTCAAACATGAAGAAGCTACTAATCCTTATTGTATATCAACAATATTTAGTTGGATTGGCCTGCCTAGGTGGCAGTAGAACATTTAAACTGTCCTGTTGCTGAATCCCAATCACATACCCCTTTCACACTGCAGCTATAACACGTTATATTGCCATTTTTAAAATGTTTCATAATGGTTCTAGCTGCAGTGTGAAAGATTGAATTTACCGGTTACAAAAACCTGGTATTTGAAACCGTGTTAAAGAAGATGAGTATATGCGGACAAATATGGTGACTGAGTATGGGAGAGCTGTGAGTGAAATGCGAAGAGAAGAGGCAGGAGGGAAGAGAGCCCTGCTCTGAGGAGCTTGCAATCTAGTATGGGGAGACTACACAAACCATAGCTACTCTATGTATAACATTATAAAATGCAAGATTCTTCAATGCTGATTGGTTGCCATGGGCAACTTCTCCATTGGTTCAATTCTGGACTCATTTTACTGCTTCATGAATAAACCCTTAAGTCAGGTAGAATAGAGCAAAGCATGCAGTTAGGAAGGTTATTTCGGAACTACCAAACCCCTACTCAAGCAGGATGACATACAGCAATCAAAATAAACTGTAGAAAATGTTGAGAGATTATTGAGAAGGCAGCACACATACTGCCCATTATCAGTGTGGCAGAGGCCTACAAATTAGTAGTTGTATAGCAAATGTGAGCAAGAAATTTAGTTTACATATTGGGGGTTATTCAGACCTGCTCATTGCTCTGCTAATTTGTAGAGCCCTGTGATCAGCTGCCCTCTGCTTTGCCGGAGTGAAATCCTGCCCTGTGCAGGGCTGCGAAAGGCATATTAAATATTTTGCAGATTGACAAATCATACCCCTTTCAGACATACGGCACGTGCACGCGCACAATCCTGGGACTAGGGTATGTCTAAAAGGCTCTACCCGCGATTTTAATCCTCTAAAATCCCGGGTCCTGTGCACCTGCAATGGACCCGGGATTTTTAAAAACCCGGGTTTGAACCGGGTCTAAAATCCCGGGTAATATGTCTGAAAGGAGTATCAGCTGCAAATCCAAGGCTCA
>NW_028142787.1:0-28464 GCF_055691185.1 Crinia signifera | reverse complement strand
TGGGGCCAGCAACAGTTGCCAGGGCAAGCCTGGGCATGGCAGGGGGCTTAAGGGGGCCTGGACCCGCCCACTTCCGCTTTGGGGGCCAGCAACAGTTGCCAGGGCAAGCCTGGGCATGACAGGGGGCTTAAGGGGGCCTGGACCCGCTCACTTCCGCTTTGGGGGCCAGCAACAGTTGCCCTGGCAAGCCTGGGCATGGCAGGGGGCTTAAGGGGGCCTGGACCCGCCCACTTCCGCTTTGGGGGCCAGCAACAGTTTCCAGGGCAAGCCTGGGCATGGCAGAGGGCTTAAGGGGGCCTGGACCCGCCCACTTCCGCTTTGGGGGCCAGCAACAGTTGCCCTGGCAAGCCTGGGCATGGCAGGGGGCTTAAGGGGGCCTGGACCCGCCCACTTCCGCTTTGGGGGCCAGCAACAGTTGCCAGGGCAAGCCTGGGCATGGCAGGGGGCTTAAGGGGGCCTGGACCCGCCCACTTCCGCTTTGGGGGCCAGCAACAGTTGCCAGGGCAAGCCTGGGCATGACAGGGGGCTTAAGGGGGCCTGGACCCGCTCACTTCCGCTTTGGGGGCCAGCAACAGTTGCCCTGGCAAGCCTGGGCATGGCAGGGGGCTTAAGGGGGCCTGGACCCGCCCACTTCCGCTTTGGGGGCCAGCAACAGTTGCCAGGGCAAGCCTGGGCATGGCAGAGGGCTTAAGGGGGCCTGGACCCGCCCACTTCCGCTTTGGTGGCCAGCAACAGTTGCCCTGGCAAGCCTGGGCATGGCAGGGGGCTTAAGGGGGCCTGGACCCGCCCACTTCCGCTTTGGGGGCCAGCAACAGTTGCCAGGGCAAGCCTGGGCATGGCAGGGGGCTTATGGGGGCCTGGACCCGCCCACTTTCGCTTTGGGGCCAGCAACAGTTGCCAGGGCAAGCCTGGGCATGGCAGGGGGCTTCAGGGGGCCTGGAACCGCCCACTTCCGCTTTGGGGGCCAGCAACAGTTGCCCTGGCAAGCCTGGGCATGGCAGGGGGCTTAAGGGGGCCTGGACCCGCCCACTTCCGCTTTGGGGGCCAGCAACAGTTGCCAGGGCAAGCCTGGGCATGGCAGGGGGCTTAAGGGGGCCTGGACCCGCCCACTTCCGCTTTGGGGGCCAGCAACAGTTGCCAGGGCAAGCCTGGGCATGACAGGGGGCTTAAGGGGGCCTGGACCCGCTCACTTCCGCTTTGGGGGCCAGCAACAGTTGCCCTGGCAAGCCTGGGCATGGCAGGGGGCTTAAGGGGGCCTGGACCCGCCCACTTCCGCTTTGGGGGCCAGCAACAGTTGCCAGGGCAAGCCTGGGCATGGCAGAGGGCTTAAGGGGGCCTGGACCCGCCCACTTCCGCTTTGGGGGCCAGCAACAGTTGCCCTGGCAAGCCTGGGCATGGCAGGGGGCTTAAGGGGGCCTGGACCCGCCCACTTCCGCTTTGGGGGCCAGCAACAGTTGCCAGGGCAAGCCTGGGCATGGCAGGGGGCTTAAGGGGGCCTGGACCCGCCCACTTCCGCTTTGGAGGCCAGCAACAGTTGCCAGGGCAAGCCTGGGCATGACAGGGGGCTTAAGGGGGCCTGGACCCGCTCACTTCCGCTTTGGGGGCCAGCAACAGTTGCCCTGGCAAGCCTGGGCATGGCAGGGGGCTTAAGGGGGCCTGGACCCGCCCACTTCCGCTTTGGGGGCCAGCAACAGTTGCCAGGGCAAGCCTGGGCATGGCAGAGGGCTTAAGGGGGCCTGGACCCGCCCACTTCCGCTTTGGTGGGCCAGCAACAGTTGCCCTGGCAAGCCTGGGCATGGCAGGGGGCTTAAGGGGGCCTGGACCCGCCCACTTCCGCTTTGGGGGCCAGCAACAGTTGCCAGGGCAAGCCTGGGCATGGCAGGGGGCTTATGGGGGCCTGGACCCGCCCACTTTCGCTTTGGGGCCAGCAACAGTTGCCAGGGCAAGCCTGGGCATGGCAGGGGGCTTCAGGGGGCCTGGACCCGCCCACTTCCGCTTTGGGGGCCAGCAACAGTTGCCAGGGCAAGCCTGGGCATGGCAGGGGCTTAAGGGGGCCTGGACCCGCCCACTTCCGCTTTGGGGGCCAGCAACAGTTGCCAGGGCAAGCCTGGGCATGACAGGGGGCTTAAGGGGGCCTGGACCCGCTCACTTTCGCTTTGGGGGCCAGCAACAGTTGCCCTGGCAAGCCTGGGCATGGCAGGGGGCTTAAGGGGGCCTGGACCCGCCCACTTCCGCTTTGGGGGCCCAGCAACAGTTGCCAGGGCAAGCCTGGGCATGGCAGGGGGCTTAAGGGGGCCTGGACCCGCCCACTTCCGCTTTGGGGGCCAGCAACAGTTGCCAGGGCAAGCCTGGGCATGACAGGGGGCTTAAGGGGGCCTGGACCCGCTCACTTCCGCTTTGGGGGCCAGCAACAGTTGCCCTGGCAAGCCTGGGCATGGCAGGGGGCTTAAGGGGGCCTGGACCCGCCCACTTCCGCTTTGGGGGCCAGCAACAGTTGCCCTGGCAAGCCTGGGCATGGCAGGGGGCTTAAGGGGGCCTGGACCCGCCCACTTCCGCTTTGGGGGCCAGCAACAGTTGCCCTGGCAAGCCTGGGCCAGCAACAGTTGCCCTGGCAAGCCTGGGCATGGCAGGGGGCTTAAGGGGGCCTGGACCCGCCCACTTCCGCTTTGGGGGCCAGCAACAGTTACCAGGGCAAGCCTGGGCATGGCAGGGGGCTTATGGGGGCCTGGACCCGCCCACTTTCGCTTTGGGGCCAGCAACAGTTGCCAGGGCAAGCCTGGGCATGGCAGGGGGCTTCAGGGGGCTTGGAACCGCCCACTTCCGCTTTGGGGGCCAGCAACAGTTGCCAGGGCAAGCCTGGGCATGGCAGGGGGCTTAAGGGGGCCTGGACCCGCCAACTTCCGCTTTGGGGGGCCAGCAACAGTTGCCAGGGCAAGCCTGGGCATGGCAGGGGGCTTATGGGGGCCTGGACCTGCCCACTTCCGCTTTGGGGGCCAGCAACAGTTGCCAGGGCAAGCCTGGGCATGGCAGGGGGCTTAAGGGGGCCTGGACCCGCCCACTTCCGCTTTGGGGGCCAGCAACAGTTGCCAGGGCAAGCCTGGGCATGGCAGGGGGCTTAAGGGGGCCTGGACACGCCCACTTCCGCTTTGGGGGCCAGCAACAGTTGCCAGGCAAGCCTGGGCATGGCAGGGGGCTTAAGGGGGCCTGGGCCCGCCCACTTCCGCTTTGGGGGCCAGCAACAGTTGCCAGGGCAAGCCTGGGCATGGCAGGGGGCTTAAGGGGGCCTGGGCCCGCCCACTTCCGCTTTGGGGGCCAGCAACAGTTGCCAGGGCAAGCCTGGGCATGGCAGGGGGCTTAAGGGGGCCTGGACCCGCCCACTTCCGCTTTGGGGGCCAGCAACAGTTGCCAGGGCAAGCCTGGGCATGGCAGGGGGCTTAAGGGGACCTGGACCCGCCCACTTCCGCTTTGGGGGCCGGCAACAGTTGCCAGGGCAAGCCTGGGCATGACAGGGGGCTTAAGGGGGCCTGGACCCGCCCACTTCCGCTTTGGGGGCCAGCAACAGTTGCCCTGGCAAGCCTGGGCCAGCAACAGTTGCCAGGGCAAGCCTGGGCATGGCAGGGGCTTAAGGGGGCCTGGGCCCGCCCACTTCCGCTTTGGGGGCCAGCAACAGTTGCCAGGGTAAGCCTGGGCATGGCAGGGGGCTTAAGGGGGCCTGGGCCCGCCCACTTCCGCTTTGGGGGCCAGCAACAGTTGCCAGGGCAAGCCTGGGCATGGCAGGGGGCTTAAGGGGGCCTGGACCCGCCCACTTCCGCTTTGGGGGCCAGCAACAGTTGCCCTGGCAAGCCTGGGCATGGCAGGGGGCTTAAGGGGGCCTGGACCCGCCCACTTCCGCTTTGGGGGCCAGCAACAGTTGCCAGGGCAAGCCTGGGCATGGCAGGGGGCTTAAGGGGGCCTGGACCCGCCCACTTCCGCTTTGGGGGCCAGCAACAGTTGCCAGGGCAAGCCTGGGCATGGCAGGGGGCTTAAGGGGGCCTGGACCCGCCCACTTCCGCTTTGGGGGCCAGCAACAGTTGCCAGGGCAAGCCTGGGCATGGCAGGGGGCTTCAGGGGGCCTGGAACCGCCCACTTCCGCTTTGGGGGCCAGCAACAGTTGCCAGGGCAAGCCTGGGCATGTCAGGGGGCTTATGGGGGCCTGGACCCGCCCACTTTCGCTTTGGGCCGGCAACAGTTGCCAGGGCAAGCCTGGGCATGGCAGGGGGCTTAAGGGGGCCTGGGCCTGCCCACTTCCGCTTTGGGGGCCGGCAACAGTTGCCAGGGCAAGCCTGGGCATGGCAGGGGGCTTAAGGGGACCTGGACCCGCCCACTTCCGCTTTGGGGGCCGGCAACAGTTGCCAGGGCAAGCCTGGGCATGGCAGGGGGCTTAAGGGGGCCTGGACCCGCCCACTTCCGCTTTGGGGGCCAGCAACAGTTGCCCTGGCAAGCCTGGGCATGGCAGGGGGCTTAAGGGGGCCTGGACCCGCCCACTTCCGCTTTGGGGGCCAGCAACAGTTGCCAGGGCAAGCCTGGGCATGGCAGGGGGCTTAAGGGGGCCTGGACCCGCCCACTTCCGCTTTGGGGGCCAGCAACAGTTGCCAGGGCAAGCCTGGGCATGGCAGGGGGCTTAAGGGGGCCTGGACCCGCCCACTTCCGCTTTGGGGGCCAGCAACAGTTGCCAGGGCAAGCCTGGGCATGGCAGGGGGCTTCAGGGGGCCTGGAACCGCCCACTTCCGCTTTGGGGGCCAGCAACAGTTGCCAGGGCAAGCCTGGGCATGTCAGGGGGCTTATGGGGGCCTGGACCCGCCCACTTTCGCTTTGGGGCCAGCAACAGTTGCCAGGGCAAGCCTGGGCATGGCAGGGGGCTTAAGGGGGCCTGGGCCTGCCCACTTCCGCTTTGGGGGCCAGCAACAGTTGCCAGGGCAAGCCTGGGCATGGCAGGGGGCTTAAGGGGGCCTGGACCCGCCCACTTCCGCTTTGGGGGCCAGCAACAGTTGCCAGGGCAAGCCTGGGCATGACAGGGGGCTTATGGGGGCCTGGACCCGCTCACTTCCGCTTTGGGGGCCAGCAACAGTTGCCCTGGCAAGCCTGGGCATGGCAGGGGGCTTAAGGGGGCCTGGACCCGCCCACTTCCGCTTTGGGGGCCAGCAACAGTTGCCAGGGCAAGCCTGGGCATGGCAGAGGGCTTAAGGGGGCCTGGACCCGCCCACTTCCGCTTTGGGGGCCAGCAACAGTTGCCCTGGCAAGCCTGGGCATGGCAGGGGGCTTAAGGGGGCCTGGACCCGCCCACTTCCGCTTTGGGGGCCAGCAACAGTTGCCCTGGCAAGCCTGGGCATGGCAGGGGGCTTAAGGGGGCCTGGACCCGCCCACTTCCGCTTTGGGGGCCAGCAACAGTTGCCAGGGCAAGCCTGGGCATGGCAGAGGGCTTAAGGGGGCCTGGACCCGCCCACTTCCGCTTTGGTGGCCAGCAACAGTTGCCAGGGCAAGCCTGGGCATGTCAGGGGGCTTATGGGGGCCTGGACCCGCCCACTTTCGCTTTGGGGCCAGCAACAGTTGCCAGGGCAAGCCTGGGCATGGCAGAGGGCTTAAGGGGGCCTGGACCCGCCCACTTCCGCTTTGGGGGCCAGCAACAGTTGCCCTGGCAAGCCTGGGCATGGCAGGGGGCTTAAGGGGGCCTGGACCCGCCCACTTCCGCTTTGGGGGCCAGCAACAGTTGCCCTGGCAAGCCTGGGCATGGCAGGGGGCTTAAGGGGGCCTGGACCCGCCCACTTCCGCTTTGGGGGCCAGCAACAGTTGCCAGGGCAAGCCAGGGCATGGCAGAGGGCTTAAGGGGGCCTGGACCCGCCCACTTCCGCTTTGGTGGCCAGCAACAGTTGCCAGGGCAAGCCTGGGCATGTCAGGGGGCTTATGGGGGCCTGGACCCGCCCACTTTCGCTTTGGGGCCAGCAACAGTTGCCAGGGCAAGCCTGGGCATGGCAGGGGGCTTCAGGGGGCCTGGAACCGCCCACTTCCGCTTTGGGGGCCAGTAACAGTTGCCAGGGCAAGCCTGGGCATGGCAGGGGGCTTCAGGGGGCCTGGACCCGCCCACTTCCGCTTTGGGGGCCAGCAACAGTTGCCAGGGCAAGCCTGGGCATGGCAGGGGGCTTAAGGGGGCCTGGACCCGCCCACTTCCGCTTTGGGGGCCAGCAACAGTTGCCAGGGCAAGCCTGGGCATGACAGGGGGCTTAAGGGGGCCTGGACCCGCTCACTTCCGCTTTGGGGGCCAGCAACAGTTGCCCTGGCAAGCCTGGGCATGGCAGGGGGCTTAAGGGGGCCTGGACCCGCCCACTTCCGCTTTGGGGGCCAGCAACAGTTGCCAGGGCAAGCCTGGGCATGGCAGAGGGCTTAAGGGGGCCTGGACCCGCCCACTTCCGCTTTGGTGGCCAGCAACAGTTGCCCTGGCAAGCCTGGGCATGGCAGGGGGCTTAAGGGGGCCTGGACCCGCCCACTTCCGCTTTGGGGGCCAGCAACAGTTGCCAGGGCAAGCCTGGGCATGGCAGGGGGCTTATGGGGGCCTGGACCCGCCCACTTTCGCTTTGGGGCCAGCAACAGTTGCCAGGGCAAGCCTGGGCATGGCAGGGGGCTTCAGGGGGCCTGGAACCGCCCACTTCCGCTTTGGGGGACAGCAACAGTTGCCCTGGCAAGCCTGGGCATGGCAGGGGGCTTAAGGGGGCCTGGACCCGCCCACTTCCGCTTTGGGGGCCAGCAACAGTTGCCCTGGCAAGCCTGGGCATGGCAGGGGGCTTAAGGGGGCCTGGACCCGCCCACTTCCGCTTTGGGGGGCCAGCAACAGTTGCCAGGGCAAGCCTGGGCATGGCAGAGGGCTTAAGGGGGCCTGGACCCGCCCACTTCCGCTTTGGGGGCCAGCAACAGTTGCCAGGGCAAGCCTGGGCATGGCAGAGGGCTTAAGGGGGCCTGGACCCGCCCACTTCCGCTTTGGGGGCCAGCAACAGTTGCCCTGGCAAGCCTGGGCATGGCAGGGGGCTTAAGGGGGCCTGGACCCGCCCACTTCCGCTTTGGGGGCCAGCAACAGTTGCCAGGGCAAGCCTGGGCATGGCAGGGGGCTTATGGGGGCCTGGACCCGCCCACTTTCGCTTTGGGGCCAGCAACAGTTGCCAGGGCAAGCCTGGGCATGGCAGGGGGCTTCAGGGGGCTTGGAACCGCCCACTTCCGCTTTGGGGGCCAGCAACAGTTGCCAGGGCAAGCCTGGGCATGGCAGGGGGCTTAAGGGGGCCTGGACCCGCCAACTTCCGCTTTGGGGGCCAGCAACAGTTGCCAGGGCAAGCCTGGGCATGGCAGGGGGCTTATGGGGGCCTGGACCTGCCCACTTCCGCTTTGGGGGCCAGCAACAGTTGCCAGGGCAAGCCTGGGCATGGCAGGGGGCTTAAGGGGGCCTGGACCCGCCCACTTCCGCTTTGGGGGCCAGCAACAGTTGCCAGGGCAAGCCTGGGCATGGCAGGGGGCTTATGGGGGCCTGGACACGCCCACTTCCGCTTTGGGGGCCAGCAACAGTTGCCAGGGCAAGCCTGGGCATGGCAGGGGGCTTAAGGGGGCCTGGGCCCGCCCACTTCCGCTTTGGGGGCCAGCAACAGTTGCCAGGGCAAGCCTGGGCATGGCAGGGGGCTTAAGGGGGCCTGGGCCCGCCCACTTCCGCTTTGGGGGCCAGCAACAGTTGCCAGGGCAAGCCTGGGCATGGCAGGGGGCTTAAGGGGGCCTGGACCCGCCCACTTCCGCTTTGGGGGCCAGCAACAGTTGCCAGGGCAAGCCTGGGCATGGCAGGGGGCTTAAGGGGACCTGGACCCGCCCACTTCCGCTTTGGGGGCCGGCAACAGTTGCCAGGGCAAGCCTGGGCATGACAGGGGGCTTAAGGGGGCCTGGACCCGCCCACTTCCGCTTTGGGGGCCAGCAACAGTTGCCCTGGCAAGCCTGGGGCAGCAACAGTTGCCCTGGCAAGCCTGGGCATGGCAGGGGGCTTAAGGGGGCCTGGACCCGCCCACTTCCGCTTTGGGGGCCAGCAACAGTTACCAGGGCAAGCCTGGGCATGGCAGAGGGCTTAAGGGGGCCTGGACCCGCCCACTTCCGCTTTGGGGGCCAGCAACAGTTGCCCTGGCAAGCCTGGGCATGGCAGGGGGCTTAAGGGGGCCTGGACCCGCCCACTTCCGCTTTGGGGGCCAGCAACAGTTGCCAGGGCAAGCCTGGGCATGGCAGGGGGCTTAAGGGGGCCTGGACCCGCCCACTTCCGCTTTGGGGGCCAGCAACAGTTGCCAGGGCAAGCCTGGGCATGGCAGGGGGCTTAAGGGGGCCTGGACCCGCCCACTTCCGCTTTGGGGGCCAGCAACAGTTGCCAGGGCAAGCCTGGGCATGGCAGGGGGCTTCAGGGGGCCTGGAACCGCCCACTTCCGCTTTGGGGGCCAGCAACAGTTGCCAGGGCAAGCCTGGGCATGTCAGGGGGCTTAAGGGGGCCTGGACCCGCCCACTTCCGCTTTGGGGGCCAGCAACAGTTGCCAGGGCAAGCCTGGGCATGGCAGGGGGCTTCAGGGGGCCTGGAACCGCCCACTTCCGCTTTGGGGGCCATCAACAGTTGCCAGGGCAAGCCTGGGCATGTCAGGGGGCTTATGGGGGCCTGGACCCGCCCACTTTCGCTTTGGGGCCAGCAACAGTTGCCAGGGCAAGCCTGGGCATGGCAGGGGGCTTAAGGGGGCCTGGACCCGCCCACTTCCGCTTTGGGGGCCAGCAACAGTTGCCAGGGCAAGCCTGGGCATGGCAGAGGGCTTAAGGGGGCCTGGACCCACCCACTTCCGCTTTGGGTGCCAGCAACAGTTGCCCTGGCAAGCCTGGGCATGGCAGGGGGCTTAAGGGGGCATGGACCCGCCCACTTCCGCTTTGGGGGCCAGCAACAGTTGCCAGGGCAAGCCTGGGCATGGCAGGGGGCTTAAGGGGGCCTGGACCCGCCCACTTCCGCTTTGGGGGCCAGCAACAGTTGCCAGGGCAAGCCTGGGCATGACAGGGGGCTTAAGGGGGCCTGGACCCGCTCACTTCCGCTTTGGGGGCCAGCAACAGTTGCCCTGGCAAGCCTGGGCATGGCAGGGGGCTTAAGGGGGCCTGGACCCGCCCACTTCCGCTTTGGGGGCCAGCAACAGTTGCCAGGGCAAGCCTGGGCATGGCAGAGGGCTTAAGGGGGCCTGGACCCGCCCACTTCCGCTTTGGTGGCCAGCAACAGTTGCCAGGGCAAGCCTGGGCATGTCAGGGGGCTTATGGGGGCCTGGACCCGCCCACTTTCGCTTTGGGGCCAGCAACAGTTGCCAGGGCAAGCCTGGGCATGGCAGGGGGCTTCAGGGGGCCTGGAACCGCCCACTTCCGCTTTGGGGGCCAGTAACAGTTGCCAGGGCAAGCCTGGGCATGGCAGGGGGCTTCAGGGGGCCTGGACCCGCCCACTTCCGCTTTGGGGGCCAGCAACAGTTGCCAGGGCAAGCCTGAGCATGGCAGGGGGCTTAAGGGGGCCTGGGCCCGCCCACTTCCGCTTTGGGGGCCAGCAACAGTTGCCAGGGCAAGCCTGGGCATGGCAGGGGGCTTAAGGGGGCCTGGGCCCGCCCACTTCCGCTTTGGGGGCCAGCAACAGTTGCCAGGGCAAGCCTGGGCATGGCAGGGGGCTTAAGGGGGCCTGGACCCGCCCACTTCTGCTTTGGGGGCCAGCAACAGTTGCCAGGGCAAGCCTGGGCATGGCAGGGGGCTTAAGGGGGCCTGGACCCGCCCACTTCCGCTTTGGGGGCCAGCAACAGTTGCCAGGGCAAGCCTGGGCATGACAGGGGGCTTAAGGGGGCCTGGACCCGCCCACTTCCGCTTTTGGGGCCAGCAACAGTTGCCCTGGCAAGCCTGGGCATGGCAGGGGGCTTAAGGGGGCCTGGACCCGCCCACTTCCGCTTTGGGGGCCAGCAACAGTTGCCAGGGCAAGCCTGGGCATGGCAGGGGGCTTAAGGGGGCCTGGACCCGCCCACTTCCGCTTTGGGGGCCAGCAACAGTTACCAGGGCAAGCCTGGGCATGGCAGAGGGCTTAAGGGGGCCTGGACCCGCCCACTTCCGCTTTGGGGGCCAGCAACAGTTGCCCTGGCAAGCCTGGGCATGGCAGGGGGCTTAAGGGGGCCTGGACCCGCCCACTTCCGCTTTGGGGGCCAGCAACAGTTGCCAGGGCAAGCCTGGGCATGGCAGGGGGCTTAAGGGGGCCTGGACCCGCCCACTTCCGCTTTGGGGGCCAGCAACAGTTGCCAGGGCAAGCCTGGGCATGGCAGGGGGCTTAAGGGGGCCTGGACCCGTCCACTTCCGCTTTGGGGGCCAGCAACAGTTGCCAGGGCAAGCCTGGGCATGGCAGGGGGCTTCAGGGGGCCTGGAACCGCCCACTTCCGCTTTGGGGGCCAGCAACAGTTGCCAGGGCAAGCCTGGGCATGTCAGGGGGCTTATGGGGGCCTGGACCCGCCCACTTTCGCTTTGGGGCCAGCAACAGTTGCCAGGGCAAGCCTGGGCATGTCAGGGGGCTTATGGGGGCCTGGACCCGCCCACTTTCGCTTTGGGGCCAGCAACAGTTGCCAGGGCAAGCCTGGGCATGTCAGGGGGCTTATGGGGGCCAGGACCCGCCCACTTTCGCTTTGGGGCCAGCAACAGTTGCCAGGGCAAGCCTGGGCATGACAGGGGGCTTATGGGGGCCTGGACCCGCTCACTTCCGCTTTGGGGGCCAGCAACAGTTGCCCTGGCAAGCCTGGGCATGGCAGGGGGCTTAAGGGGGCCTGGACCCGCCCACTTCCGCTTTGGGGGCCAGCAACAGTTGCCAGGGCAAGCCTGGGCATGGCAGAGGGCTTAAGGGGGCCTGGACCCACCCACTTCCGCTTTGGGGGCCAGCAACAGTTGCCCTGGCAAGCCTGGGCATGGCAGGGGGCTTAAGGGGGCCTGGACCCGCCCACTTCCGCTTTGGGGGCCAGCAACAGTTGCCAGGGCAAGCCTGGGCATGACAGGGGGCTTAAGGGGGCCTGGACCCGCTCACTTCCGCTTTGGGGGCCAGCAACAGTTGCCCTGGCAAGCCTGGGCATGGCAGGGGGCTTAAGGGGGCCTGGACCCGCCCACTTCCGCTTTGGGGGCCAGCAACAGTTGCCAGGGCAAGCCTGGGCATGGCAGAGGGCTTAAGGGGGCCTGGACCCGCCCACTTCCGCTTTGGTGGCCAGCAACAGTTGCCAGGGCAAGCCTGGGCATGTCAGGGGGCTTATGGGGGCCTGGACCCGCCCACTTTCGCTTTGGGGCCAGCAACAGTTGCCAGGGCAAGCCTGGGCATGGCAGGGGGCTTCAGGGGGCCTGGAACCGCCCACTTCCGCTTTGGGGGCCAGTAACAGTTGCCAGGGCAAGCCTGTGCATGGCAGGGGGCTTCAGGGGGCCTGGACCCGCCCACTTCCGCTTTGGGGGCCAGCAACAGTTGCCAGGGCAAGCCTGAGCATGGCAGGGGGCTTAAGGGGGCCTGGGCCCGCCCACTTCCGCTTTGGGGGCCAGCAACAGTTGCCAGGGCAAGCCTGGGCATGGCAGGGGGCTTAAGGGGGCCTGGGCCCGCCCACTTCCGCTTTGGGGGCCAGCAACAGTTGCCAGGGCAAGCCTGGGCATGGCAGGGGGCTTAAGGGGGCCTGGACCCGCCCACTTCTGCTTTGGGGGCCAGCAACAGTTGCCAGGGCAAGCCTGGGCATGGCAGGGGGCTTAAGGGGGCCTGGACCCGCCCACTTCCGCTTTGGGGGCCAGCAACAGTTGCCAGGGCAAGCCTGGGCATGACAGGGGGCTTAAGGGGGCCTGGACCCGCCCACTTCCGCTTTTGGGGCCAGCAACAGTTGCCCTGGCAAGCCTGGGCATGGCAGGGGGCTTAAGGAGGCCTGGACCCGCCCACTTCCGCTTTGGGGGCCAGCAACAGTTGCCAGGGCAAGCCTGGGCATGGCAGGGGGCTTAAGGGGGCCTGGGCCCGCCCACTTCCGCTTTGGGGGCCAGCAACAGTTGCCAGGGCAAGCCTGGGCATGGCAGGGGGCTTAAGGGGGCCTGGACCCGCCCACTTCTGCTTTGGGGGCCAGCAACAGTTGCCAGGGCAAGCCTGGGCATGGCAGGGGGCTTAAGGGGGCCTGGACCCGCCCACTTCCGCTTTGGGGGCCAGCAACAGTTGCCAGGGCAAGCCTGGGCATGGTATATGGGTTTTGAGAGTTCTGCACACACAGACCTATTGACACCCTTATTTTGTGGGCGAAATGTCCACTTGGTGTTTGTACACACTAGTGGGGGTGCTATCCCAAATTTAAAGAATGGGACCAGGACGACAAGAGAAAAAAGAAATTTGTTTTGGATGCACTCCTTCAAGACAATAAGAAAACGATTTTTGGGAAAATTCCTTTTCTATCTTTTAAAAAATGGCAGCTCCTCTTATCTTTAATAATATGAGTAGGATAAGGAGACAGCCACTGTTTAGCGAAATAAGAGGTTAAAAATTACATTGACATACATACATTGAGTGAGAATGAAAAAAAGAATGTGATTTCAGATTTTTAAAAATGTAGGTAGGGATGACTGTAGGTTATGGTGCTTGGTGGTGTTATGGGGTATATTCCCCACCAGGTTGTTTGTAGTGTACTCCTTTAAACAATATAATTACCACTTAAATACACTTTTTATACAGATTATAAACATATGCCTAAATTGGCTTTCTGTGGTGTGGTGGTTTTATTTTTGTTTTCAAGAAGACTATTTAGAGACAGCAGGTAAGTATGGTTTTTATTCTGGTATTCCACATTGGCCAGATGATTAATTGGTAACTGTCTATTACCTGGCTTCGTAACCAGAAGATTGAGACAAAAAGATATTTAGTATAAATGGTTTATCCTATAGAAATATACAACAACAGCGCCACCTGCTGGGTATTTTTAATAAGGGTGCTTATTGTGAAAGATTTTTCATGCACCACATTGATATTATGTCTCACACTCTGGATATGTGATACAACAGTGCCATCTACTGGACAGTTTTTATAACTGGCTATTTCAACTGGATTATAAGGCACCACACTGGTACATTTGTACTTAGTGCTGTAAGAAGGGTTTTAAGCAGTGCCTGCTTCTAAGACCCTGTGCAAGGAGAGATAACCTTGCCAGCGGTCTTCTTGTATTAGGAGACACCAAACACCTGATCTTAATGAAAAAACATAGGGACAATAAATTTCCTACACTAACACCAAACAGTCATTTCCCTAGCGCTACATAACACAGGACACGTGTTTCGCTATAATTGCTTCTTCAAGCTGACCACCAGAGTGTTTATGGGCCACATTATTTATTAAGAACGCTCAGCCAATGGCTAGATCCGCTATAGTCATGTGGTATTGTTCCGCCTATCACAGGGCGCTTATACTTCCGCCCTGAGCTGTCTAGTAAGCTCCGTTGCGTCTTAGTGACGTCATCACGCTCGTCACGTGACGCGGACGCCGCACCACGTGACGGGTCACGTGATTTGACTGGCCATTCATGCGGCTGCAGTCATCAGAACCCGGAAGTGAGTTAAAAAGATGTGGCGCCCCGGGATCTGCATATAGTATAACTCTGTGTTTGTTCGACTAATATGCTACATTACAGGTTACATTTGTATGCCCGCCATTTATTGTACTTGTATTCCGTTTTAGAGGATTTATGTGCTACTGTTTGGACGATGCCCATTTTGACCCATATGCCATCTTCCCAGCATCGTTCTCTCGATATACATACTTCATGTCAGGGCCCCGTAATCTGTATACGGGGTATGTTGTATTATGGAAACCTAATATGCAGTGTATTATTAATACTGCAATATTTGCTTCATGGTTAGTATTCCCATATACATGGACATATGATGATTTGATCTATCTTGTGGTATAGATATTATAGTTTTATCTGGATTTGTTTGTATGCTTCCAGGATCCTTGTGCCAGATATTATCTTATCTATTTATGGAGTGCTATTGGTCATTATAGTGGTAAGATATACTGTCATCAAATAATAAAGAAGAAATTGCTGAATAATAAAGAGAATTATGCAACCTTTTATTGGATGTTGGTTTTCCTTGCCCATGAATAAAGAAATAATAATAAAAAATACGAAATATAAAGTATAAAATATACATATTGAATGAGATACAATTATCTGTTTATAATGTTATGACATTTTGATGGGTGATAGTATGTGAAAGGTGATAAGTGAGAGAAATATAATGCAAAACAAAAAAAAAAAACTCAAAACCAAACGTGCTTATAAATTTTAAGTGAGGATGGGATTGGGCTATGTATATGATGTGAAAGTGAATATATTGGTACCAATGTACTCAATCGTGATTATGGTTTATTTAGTGAAATCTGGTGATAGTGGGGTGAGTTAGAGGTATCAGTGGTAGTCTGATATCCTGTGGTCTACAGTGTTACTCAATGGTAAGGGGTAGGTGGATTGATCTGTGATTGAATTGGGTTGGACAGGGGTGAGGGTAGTGTCCGAGTGTCCCATAAATATGGAATAATGGGATATATAATCCATTTTAAGTGTGGGGTAAACATCTAGAGTTTTTTAAAGTTGGATAAGATTCTCTTCTCTAGGCTGAGGGCTGATTTGTTGGTGAGAGGAAGAGATAAATTCTCTGAGCATCTTCTCTTCTATATTAATTAGGTGAAAAGAGGTCCAATTATAATTTTGGTATTGGTTTTTATTATATACATATATATAATCTCTCCAAGATAGATGATCAGAGGTCCTCCTATTTAGCCTCTGAGGCTATTAGGGGATATATGAAGCCTATCCATTTGAAATAGATGGTTCCTTAGGTTTCCACACAGTCTGGTAAGTGTACATCTTAGTTTGTGGTATTTAAGGTTGATCTTCTTTCTTTTTTACAGGAAGGTAAGTAGAACATAGGTAATCAAAAATCCTCCTGTTTGACCTGTAGGGCCAATGGGGGATATAAAAGACTTGTCCGATTGAGATAGATGGTTCCTTAGGTTCCCACATATTGTGGTAAGTATACCTCCTAGTTTGTGGTATTTAAGGTTAATCTTCTATATTTTTACTAAAGAGGTAAGTAGCTACAAAGCTATTAGGGGATATACGCCGCCTATCCAATTGGGACAGGTGGTTTGTTTGGATCCCACATAATGGGGTAAGTATACATGTTGGTTCATGGAGCTTCTGCGGTTAAAGTTTGGTCTTTGTTGATCTTACAGGAAAGGTAAATAACTGTTATATTCATTTAAACCTTTCGGTTGTAGAGAATCCATAAGAAATATCATTTTGGTTTCCACTCTTAACAGTTCTCTATCCACATCTCCTCCTCTGATTCCGAGTTGAATGTGTTTCATTCCGAATACTTTGAGGCCTGTCGGGTCATTATTATGATTCCTCATAAAATGTCTGGCCACTGGGGTAAGTTTTTTGAAATTGGTTGAGTCCTTGATGGCATTTCTTATGGACCCTATATGTTCCAACACCCGTACTTTGAGGGGCCTTTTTGTTTTGCCCACATATATCTTGCCGCATGGGCACTGTAATTGATATATCACCCCGATGGTTGTACAGGTGATTAGGTTTTGGATTTTCCAGACTTTGTTATACCCCTATATCTACGCTATATAGATGACATCCTGATGCTCTGGGATGGAGAAAAAAGTGAACTTGAGGAGCTGATTAAGGTGATTAAGGTGCTGAATGACAACAATTTAAATCTTGAATTGTCATACTGTATGAAGCCAGTCAACAAAGAATACACTTTTTAGACCTGACCATCAGCATTGATGGAACAGGCAATATTTGTACTGATTTGTACAGGAAGGAAACTGCTACCAATAGTGTCCTTCATGCCACAAGCGCACACCTGCCAAGTACAATCAGAGCCATCCCCAAAGGCGAGATGATTAGGACCAAACGGAACTGCTCTAACTCCATCACCTTTGAAAAAAGAGAGCAGGAATTGTCCGAAAGATTACGGGAAAGGGGGTACAGCCAGACCCTCATTAAAAAATCTCGCAATGCTGTGAAACAAATCCCAAGAGAGACACTACTATCCCCTCAGACACGCACTTCCAATGAAGAAGAGTCAGTAAGGTTCATTGGCACCTTCAATAAGAACTGGAGAGATGTCAATAACATTTTACAACGACATTGGCACATCTTACAAACGGATGAGGACTTGAAAGATATCCTCCCAATGAGAGTAAAGACCAGCTGGCGACGTGCCAGAAATATAAAAGACCAACTGGTACAAAGCCATCTGGCAGAACCAACAAAATTCACTGCTAAAAAACAAGGATCTGAAAAATGTGGTCGCTGCAAAGCTTGCAGCTACATGGTACCCACAAAAACCTTTGTGGATAAATTTAACAAAGTCTGGAAAATCCAAAACCTAATCACCTGTACAACCATCGGGGTGATATATCAATTACAGTGCCCATGCGGCAAGATATATGTGGGCAAAACAAAAAGGCCCCTCAAAGTACGGGTGTTGGAACATATAGGGTCCATAAGAAATGCCATCAAGGACTCAACCAATTTCAAAAAACTTACCCCAGTGGCCAGACATTTTATGAGGAATCATAATAATGACCCGACAGGCCTCAAAGTATTCGGAATGAAACACATTCAACTCGGAATCAGAGGAGGAGATGTGGATAGAGAACTGTTAAGAGTGGAAACCAAAATGATATTTCTTATGGATTCTCTACAACCGAAAGGTTTAAATGAATATAACAGTTATTTACCTTTCCTGTAAGATCAACAAAGACCAAACTTTAACCGCAGAAGCTCCATGAACCAACATGTATACTTACCCCATTATGTGGGATCCAAACAAACCACCTGTCCCAATTGGATAGGCGGCGTATATCCCCTAATAGCTTTGTAGCTACTTACCTCTTTAGTAAAAATATAGAAGATTAACCTTAAATACCACAAACTAGGAGGTATACTTACCACAATATGTGGGAACCTAAGGAACCATCTATCTCAATCGGACAAGTCTTTTATATCCCCCATTGGCCCTACAGGTCAAACAGGAGGATTTTTGATTACCTATGTTCTACTTACCTTCCTGTAAAAAAGAAAGAAGATCAACCTTAAATACCACAAACTAAGATGTACACTTACCAGACTGTGTGGAAACCTAAGGAACCATCTATTTCAAATGGATAGGCTTCATATATCCCCTAATAGCCTCAGAGGCTAAATAGGAGGACCTCTGATCATCTATCTTGGAGAGATTATATATATGTATATAATAAAAACCAATACCAAAATTATAATTGGACCTCTTTTCACCTAATTAATATAGAAGAGAAGATGCTCAGAGAATTTATCTCTTCCTCTCACCAATAAATCAGCCCTCAGCCTAGAGAAGAGAATCTTATCCAACTTTAAAAAACTCTAGATGTTTACCCCACACTTAAAATGGATTATATATCCCATTATTCCATATTTATGGGACACTCGGACACTACCCTCACCCCTGTCCAACCCAATTCAATCACAGATCAATCCACCTACCCCTTACCATTGAGTAACACTGTAGACCACAGGATATCAGACTACCACTGATACCTCTAACTCACCCCACTATCACCAGATTTCACTAAATAAACCATAATCACGATTGAGTACATTGGTACCAATATATTCACTTTCACATCATATACATAGCCCAATCCCATCCTCACTTAAAATTTATAAGCACGTTTGGTTTTGAGTTTTTTTTTTTTTGTTTTGCATTATATTTCTCTCACTTATCACCTTTCACATACTATCACCCATCAAAATGTCATAACATTATAAACAGATAATTGTATCTCATTCAATATGTATATTTTATACTTTATATTTCGTATTTTTTATTATTATTTCTTTATTCATGGGCAAGGAAAACCAACATCCAATAAAAGGTTGCATAATTCTCTTTATTATTCAGCAATTTCTTCTTTATTATTTGATGACAGTATATCTTACCACTATAATGACCAATAGCACTCCATAAATAGATAAGATAATATCTGGCACAAGGATCCTGGAAGCATACAAACAAATCCAGATAAAACTATAATATCTATACCACAAGATAGATCAAATCATCATATGTCCATGTATATGGGAATACTAACCATGAAGCAAATATTGCAGTATTAATAATACACTGCATATTAGGTTTCCATAATACAACATACCCCGTATACAGATTACGGGGCCCTGACATGAAGTATGTATATCGAGAGAACGATGCTGGGAAGATGGCATATGGGTCAAAATGGGCATCGTCCAAACAGTAGCACATAAATCCTCTAAAACGGAATACAAGTACAATAAATGGCGGGCATACAAATGTAACCTGTAATGTAGCATATTAGTCGAACAAACACAGAGTTATACTATATGCAGATCCCGGGGCGCCACATCTTTTTAACTCACTTCCGGGTTCTGATGACTGCAGCCGCATGAATGGCCAGTCAAATCACGTGACCCGTCACGTGGTGCGGCGTCCGCGTCACGTGACGAGCGTGATGACGTCACTAAGACGCAACGGAGCTTACTAGACAGCTCAGGGCGGAAGTATAAGCGCCCTGTGATAGGCGGAACAATACCACATGACTATAGCGGATCTAGCCATTGGCTGAGCGTTCTTAATAAATAATGTGGCCCATAAACACTCTGGTGGTCAGCTTGAAGAAGCAATTATAGCGAAACACGTGTCCTGTGTTATGTAGCGCTAGGGAAATGACTGTTTGGTGTTAGTGTAGGAAATTTATTGTCCCTATGTTTTTTCATTAAGATCAGGTGTTTGGTGTCTCCTAATACAAGAAGACCGCTGGCAAGGTTATCTCTCCTTGCACAGGGTCTTAGAAGCAGGCACTGCTTAAAACCCTTCTTACAGCACTAAGTACAAATGTACCAGTGTGGTGCCTTATAATCCAGTTGAAATAGCCAGTTATAAAAACTGTCCAGTAGATGGCACTGTTGTATCACATATCCAGAGTGTGAGACATAATATCAATGTGGTGCATGAAAAATCTTTCACAATAAGCACCCTTATTAAAAATACCCAGCAGGTGGCGCTGTTGTTGTATATTTCTATAGGATAAACCATTTATACTAAATATCTTTTTGTCTCAATCTTCTGGTTACGAAGCCAGGTAATAGACAGTTACCAATTAATCATCTGGCCAATGTGGAATACCAGAATAAAAACCATACTTACCTGCTGTCTCTAAATAGTCTTCTTGAAAACAAAAATAAAACCACCACACCACAGAAAGCCAATTTAGGCATATGTTTATAATCTGTATAAAAAGTGTATTTAAGTGGTAATTATATTGTTTAAAGGAGTACACTACAAACAACCTGGTGGGGAATATACCCCATAACACCACCAAGCACCATAACCTACAGTCATCCCTACCTACATTTTTAAAAATCTGAAATCACATTCTTTTTTTCATTCTCACTCAATGTATGTATGTCAATGTAATTTTTAACCTCTTATTTCGCTAAACAGTGGCTGTCTCCTTATCCTACTCATATTATTAAAGATAAGAGGAGCTGCCATTTTTTAAAAGATAGAAAAGGAATTTTCCCAAAAATCGTTTTCTTATTGTCTTGAAGGAGTGCATCCAAAACAAATTTCTTTTTTCTCTTGTCGTCCTGGTCCAAGCCTGGGCATGACAGGGGGCTTAAGGGGGCCTGGACCCGCCCACTTCCGCTTTTGGGGCCAGCAACAGTTGCCCTGGCAAGCCTGGGCATGGCAGGGGGCTTAAGGGGGCCTGGACCCGCCCACTTCCGCTTTGGGGGCCAGCAACAGTTGCCAGGGCAAGCCTGGGCATGGCAGAGGGCTTAAGGGGGCCTGGACCCGCCCACTTCCGCTTTGGGGGCCAGCAACAGTTGCCCTGGCAAGCCTGGGCATGGCAGGGGGCTTAAGGGGGCCTGGACCCGCCCACTTCCGCTTTGGGGGCCAGCAACAGTTGCCAGGGCAAGCCTGGGCATGGCAGGGGGCTTAAGGGGGCCTGGACCCGCCCACTTCCGCTTTAAGGGCCAGCAACAGTTGCCAGGGCAAGCCTGGGCATGGCAGGGGGCTTAAGGGGGCCTGGACCCGCCCACTTCCGCTTTGGGGGCCAGCAACAGTTGCCAGGGCAAGCCTGGGCATGGCAGGGGGCTTAAGGGGGCCTGGACCCGCCCACTTCCGCTTTGGGGGCCAGCAACAGTTGCCAGGGCAAGCCTGGGCATGGCAGGGGGCTTAAGGGGGCCTGGACCCGCCCACTTCCGCTTTGGGGGCCAGCAACAGTTGCCAGGGCAAGCCTGGGCATGGCAGTGGGCTTCAGGGGGCCTGGACCCGCCCACTTCCACTTTGGGGGCCAGCAACAGTTGCCAGGGCAAGCCTGGGCATGGCAGTGGGCTTCAGGGGGCCTGGACCCGCCCACTTCCGCTTTGGGGGCCAGCAACAGTTGCCAGGGCAAGCCTGGGCATGGCAGGGGGCTTATGGGGGCCTGGACCCGCCAAATTCCGCTTTGGGGGCCAGCAACAGTTGCCAGGGCAAGCCTGGGCATGGCAGGGGGCTTATGGGGGCCTGGACCCGCCCACTTCCGCTTTGGGGGCCAGCAACAGTTGCCAGGGCAAGCCTGGGCATGGCAGGGGGCTTAAGGGGGCCTGGACCCGCCCACTTCCGCTTTGGGGGCCAGCAACAGTTGCCAGGGCAAGCCTTTGCATGGCAGGGGGCTTAAGGGGGCCTGGGCCCGCCCACTTCCGCTTTGGGGGCCAGCAACAGTTGCCAGGGCAAGCCTGGGCATGACAGGGGGCTTAAGGGGGCCTGGACCCGCCCACTTCCGCTTTGGGGGCCAGCAACAGTTGCCCTGGCAAGCCTGGGCATGGCAGGGGGCTTAAGGGGGCCTGGACCCGCCCACTTCCGCTTTGGGGGCCAGCAACAGTTGCCAGGGCAAGCCTGGGCATGGCAGAGGGCTTAAGGGGGCCTGGACCCGCCCACTTCCGCTTTGGGGGCCAGCAACAGTTGCCCTGGCAAGCCTGGGCATGGCAGGGGGCTTAAGGGGGCCTGGACCCGCCCACTTCCGCTTTGGGGGCCAGCAACAGTTGCCAGGGCAAGCCTGGGCATGGCAGGGGGCTTAAGGGGGCCTGGACCCGCCCACTTCCGCTTTGGGGGCCAGCAACAGTTGCCAGGGCAAGCCTGGGCATGGCAGGGGGCTTAAGGGGGCCTGGACCCGCCCACTTCCGCTTTGGGGGCCAGCAACAGTTGCCAGGGCAAGCCTGGGCATGTCAGGGGGCTTATGGGGGCCTGGACCCGCCCACTTTCGCTTTGGGGCCAGCAACAGTTGCCAGGGCAAGCCTGGGCATGGCAGGGGGCTTCAGGGGGCCTGGAACCGCCCACTTCCGCTTTGGGGGCCAGCAACAGTTGCCAGGGAAAGCCTGGGCATGGCAGGGGGCTTAATGGGGCCTGGACCCGCCCACTTCCGCTTTGGGGGCCAGCAACAGTTGCCAGGGCAAGCCTGGGCATGGCAGGGGGCTTAAGGGGGCCTGGGCCTGCCCACTTCCGCTTTGGGGGCCAGCAACAGTTGCCAGGGCAAGCCTGGGCATGGCAGGGGGCTTAAGGGGGCCTGGACCCGCCCACTTCCGCTTTGGGGGCCAGCAACAGTTGCCAGTGCAAGCCTGGGCATGGCAGGGGGCTTAAGGGGGCCTGGACCCGCCCACTTCCGCTTTGGGGGCCAGCAACAGTTGCCAGGGCAAGCCTGGGCATGACAGGGGGCTTAAGGGGGCCTGGACCCGCTCACTTCCGCTTTGGGGGCCAGCAACAGTTGCCCTGGCAAGCCTGGGCATGGAAGGGGGCTTAAGGGGGCCTGGACCCGCCCACTTCCGCTTTGGGGGCCAGCAACAGTTGCCAGGGCAAGCCTGGGCATGGCAGAGGGCTTAAGGGGGCCTGGACCCGCCCACTTCCGCTTTGGGGGCCAGCAACAGTTGCCCTGGCAAGCCTGGGCATGGCAGGGGGCTTAAGGGGGCCTGGACCCGCCCACTTCCGCTTTGGGGGCCAGCAACAGTTGCCAGGGCAAGCCTGGGCATGGCAGGGGGCTTAAGGGGGCCTGGACCCGCCCACTTCCGCTTTGGGGGCCAGCAACAGTTGCCAGGGCAAGCCTGGGCATGACAGGGGGCTTAAGGGGGCCTGGACCCGCTCACTTCCGCTTTGGGGGCCAGCAACAGTTGCCCTGGCAAGCCTGGGCATGGCAGGGGGCTTAAGGGGGCCTGGACCCGCCCACTTCCGCTTTGGGGGCCAGCAACAGTTGCCAGGGCAAGCCTGGGCATGGCAGAGGGCTTAAGGGGGCCTGGACCCGCCCACTTCCGCTTTGGTGGCCAGCAACAGTTGCCCTGGCAAGCCTGGGCATGGCAGGGGGCTTAAGGGGGCCTGGACCCGCCCACTTCCGCTTTGGGGGCCAGCAACAGTTGCCAGGGCAAGCCTGGGCATGGCAGGGGGCTTCAGGGGGCCTGGAACCGCCCACTTCCGCTTTGGGGGCCAGTAACAGTTGCCAGGGCAAGCCTGGGCATGGCAGGGGGCTTCAGGGGGCCTGGACCCGCCCACTTCCGCTTTGGGGGCCAGCAACAGTTGCCAGGGCAAGCCTGGGCATGGCAGGGGGCTTAAGGGGGCCTGGGCCCGCCCACTTCCGCTTTGGGGGCCAGCAACAGTTGCCAGGGCAAGCCTGGGCATGGCAGGGGGCTTAAGGGGGCCTGGGCCCGCCCACTTCCGCTTTGGGGGCCAGCAACAGTTGCCAGGGCAAGCCTGGGCATGGCAGGGGGCTTAAGGGGGCCTGGACCCGCCCACTTCTGCTTTGGGGGCCAGCAACAGTTGCCAGGGCAAGCCTGGGCATGGCAGGGGGCTTAAGGGGGCCTGGACCCGCCCACTTCCGCTTTGGGGGCCAGCAACAGTTGCCAGGGCAAGCCTGGGCATGACAGGGGGCTTAAGGGGGCCTGGACCCGCCCACTTCCGCTTTGGGGGCCAGCAACAGTTGCCCTGGCAAGCCTGGGCATGGCAGGGGGCTTAAGGGGGCCTGGACCCGCCCACTTCCGCTTTGGGGGCCAGCAACAGTTGCCAGGGCAAGCCTGGGCATGGCAGGGGGCTTCAGGGGGCCTGGAACCGCCCACTTCCGCTTTGGGGGCCAGCAACAGTTGCCAGGGCAAGCCTGGGCATGGCAGGGGGCTTAATGGGGCCTGGACCCGCCCACTTCCGCTTTGGGGGCCAGCAACAGTTGCCAGGGCAAGCCTGGGCATGGCAGGGGGCTTAAGGGGGCCTGGGCCTGCCCACTTCCGCTTTGGGGGCCAGCAACAGTTGCCAGGGCAAGCCTGGGCATGGCAGGGGGCTTAAGGGGGCCTGGACCCGCCCACTTCCGCTTTGGGGGCCAGCAACAGTTGCCAGGGCAAGCCTGGGCATGACAGGGGGCTTAAGGGGGCCTGGACCCGCTCACTTCCGCTTTGGGGGCCAGCAACAGTTGCCCTGGCAAGCCTGGGCATGACAGGGGGCTTAAGGGGGCCTGGACCCGCCCACTTCCGCTTTGGGGGCCAGCAACAGTTGCCAGGGCAAGCCTGGGCATGGCAGAGGGCTTAAGGGGGCCTGGACCCGCCCACTTCCGCTTTGGGGGCCAGCAACAGTTGCCCTGGCAAGCCTGGGCATGGCAGGGGGCTTAAGGGGGCCTGGACCCGCCCACTTCCGCTTTGGGGGCCAGCAACAGTTGCCAGGGCAAGCCTGGGCATGGCAGGGGGCTTAAGGGGGCCTGGACCCGCCCACTTCCGCTTTGGGGGCCAGCAACAGTTGCCAGGGCAAGCCTGGGCATGACAGGGGGCTTAAGGGGGCCTGGACCCGCTCACTTCCGCTTTGGGGGCCAGCAACAGTTGCCCTGGCAAGCCTGGGCATGGCAGGGGGCTTAAGGGGGCCTGGACCCGCCCACTTCCGCTTTGGGGGCCAGCAACAGTTGCCAGGGCAAGCCTGGGCATGGCAGAGGGCTTAAGGGGCCTGGGCCCGCCCACTTCCGCTTTGGGGGCCAGCAACAGTTGCCAGGGCAAGCCTTTGCATGGCAGGGGGCTTAAGGGGGCCTGGGCCCGCCCACTTCCGCTTTGGGGGCCAGCAACAGTTGCCAGGGCAAGCCTGGGCATGACAGGGGGCTTAAGGGGGCCTGGACCCGCCCACTTCCGCTTTGGGGGCCAGCAACAGTTGCCCTGGCAAGCCTGGGCATGGCAGGGGGCTTAAGGGGGCCTGGACCCGCCCACTTCCGCTTTGGGGGCCAGCAACAGTTGCCAGGGCAAGCCTGGGCATGGCAGAGGGCTTAAGGGGGCCTGGACCCGCCCACTTCCGCTTTGGGGGCCAGCATTAGTTGCCCTGGCAAGCCTGGGCATGGCAGGGGGCTTAAGGGGGCCTGGACCCGCCCACTTCCGCTTTGGGGGCCAGCAACAGTTGCCAGGGCAAGCCTGGGCATGGCAGGGGGCTTAAGGGGGCCTGGACCCGCCCACTTCCTCTTTGGGGGCCAGCAACAGTTGCCAGGGCAAGCCTGGGCATGGCAGGGGGCTTAAGGGGGCCTGGACCCGCCCACTTCCGCTTTAGGGGCCAGCAACAGTTGCCAGTGCAAGCCTGGGCATGGCAGGGGCCCTATGGGGGCCTGGACCCGCCCACTTTCGCTTTGGGGCCAGCAACAGTTGCCAGGGCAAGCCTGGGCATGGCAGGGGGCTTAAGGGGGCCTGGACCCGCCCACTTCCGCTTTGGGGGCCAGCAACAGTTGCCAGGGCAAGCCTGGGCATGGCAGGGGGCTTCAGGGGGCCTGGACCCGCCCACTTCCGCTTTGGGGGCCAGCAACAGTTGCCAGGGCAAGCCTGGGCATGGCAGGGGGCTTAAGGGGGCCTGAACCCGCCCACTTCCGCTTTGGGGGCCAGCAACAGTTGCCAGGGCAAGCCTGGGCATGGCAGGGGGCTTCAGGGGGCCTGGACCCACCCACTTCCGCTTTGGGGGCCAGCAACAGTTGCCAGGGCAAGCCTGGGCATGGCAGGGGGCTTAAGGGGGCCTGGACCCGCCCACTTCCGCTTTGGGGGCCAGCAACAGTTGCCAGGGCAAGCCTGGGCATGGCAGGGGGCTTAAGGGGGCCTGGACCCGCCCACTTCCGCTTTGGGGGCCAGCAACAGTTGCCAGGGCAAGCCTGGGCATGGCAGGGGGCTTAAGGGGGCCTGGACCCGCCCACTTCCGCTTTGGGGGCCAGCAACAGTTGCCAGGGCAAGCCTGGGCATAACAGGGGGCTTCAGGGGGCCTGGACCCGCCCACTTCCGCTTTGGGGGCCAGCAACAGTTGCCAGGGCAAGCCTGGGCATGACAGGGGGCTTAAGGGGGCCTGGACCCGCTCACTTCCGCTTTGGGGGCCAGCAACAGTTGCCCTGGCAAGCCTGGGCATGGCAGGGGGCTTAAGGGGGCCTGGACCCGCCCACTTCCGCTTTGGGGGCCAGCAACAGTTGCCAGGGCAAGCCTGGGCATGGCAGAGGGCTTAAGGGGGCCTGGACCCGCCCACTTCCGCTTTGGGGCCAGCAACAGTTGCCAGGGCAAGCCTGGGCATTGCAGGGGGCTTAAGGGGGCCTGGACCCGCCCACTTCCGCTTTAGGGGCCAGCAACAGTTGCCAGGGCAAGCCTGGGCATGGCAGGGGGCTTCAGGGGGCCTGGACCCGCCCACTTCCGCTTTGGGGCCAGCAACAGTTGCCAGGGCAAGCCTGGGCATGGCAGGGGGCTTCAGGGGGCCTGGACCCGCCCACTTCCGCTTTGGGGGCCAGCAACAGTTGCCAGGGCATGCCTGGGCATGGCAGGGGGCTTAAGGGGGCCTGGACCCGCCCAATTCCGCTTTGGGGGCCAGCAACAGTTGCCAGGGCAAGCCTGGGCATGGCAGGGGGCTTATGGGGGCCTGGACCCACCCACTTCCGCTTTGGGGGCCAGCAACAGTTGCCAGGGCAAGCCTGGGCATGGCAGGGGGCTTCAGGGGGCCTGGACCCGCCCACTTCCGCTTTGGGGGCCAGCAACAGTTGCCAGGGCAAGCCTGGGCATGGCAGTGGGCTTCAGGGGGTCTGGACCTGCCCACTTCCGCTTTGGGGGCCAGCAACAGTTGCCAGGGCAAGCCTGGGCATGGCAGGGGGCTTAAGGGGGCCTGGGCCCGCCCACTTCCGCTTTGGGGGCCAGCAACAGTTGCCAGGGCAAGCCTGGGCATGGCAGGGGGCTTAAGGGGGCCTGGACCCGCCCACTTCCGCTTTGGGGGCCAGCAACAGTTGCCAGGGCAAGCCTGGGCATGGCAGGGGGCTTAAGGGGGCCTGGACCCGCCCACTTCCGCTTTGGGGGCCAGCAACAGTTGCCAGGGCAAGCCTGGGCATGACAGGGGGCTTAAGGGGGCCTGGACCCGCTCACTTCCGCTTTGGGGGCCAGCAACAGTTGCCCTGGCAAGCCTGGGCATGGCAGGGGGCTTAAGGGGGCCTGGACCCGCCCACTTCCGCTTTGGGGGCCAGCAACAGTTGCCAGGGCAAGCCTGGGCATGGCAGAGGGCTTAAGGGGGCCTGGACCCGCCCACTTCCGCTTTGGGGGCCAGCAACAGTTGCCAGGGCAAGCCTGGGCATTGCAGGGGGCTTAAGGGGGCCTGGACCCGCCCACTTCCGCTTTAGGGGCCAGCAACAGTTGCCAGGGCAAGCCTGGGCATGGCAGAGGGCTTAAGGGGGCCTGGACCCGCCCACTTCCGCTTTGGGGGCCAGCAACAGTTGCCAGGGCAAGCCTGGGCATGGCAGGGGGCTTAAGGGGGCCTGGACCCGCCCACTTCCGCTTTAGGGGCCAGCAACAGTTGCCAGGGCAAGCCTGGGCATGGCAGGGGCCTTATGGGGGCCTGGACCCGCCCACTTTCGCTTTGGGGCCAGCAACAGTTGCCAGGGCAAGCCTGGGCATGGCAGGGGGCTTCAGGGGGCCTGGAACCGCCCACTTACGCTTTGGGGGCCAGCAACAGTTGCCAGGGCAAGCCTGGGCATGGCAGGGGGCTTAAGGGGGCCTGGACCCGCCCACTTCCGCTTTGGGGGCCAGCAACAGTTGCCAGGGCAAGCCTGGGCATGGCAGGGGGCTTAAGAGGGCCTGGACCCGCCCACTTCCGCTTTGGGGGCCAGCAACAGTTGCCAGGGCAAGCCTGGGCTATGCAGGGGGCTTATGGGGGCCTGGACCCGCCCACTTCCGCTTTGGGGGCCAGCAACAGTTGCCAGGGCAAGCCTGGGCATGGCAGGGGGCTTAAGGGGGCCTGGACCCGCCCACTTCCGCTTTGGGGGCCAGCAACAGTTGCCAGGGCAAGCCTGGGCATGGCAGGGGGCTTAAGGGGGCCTGGACACGCCCACTTCCGCTTTGGGGGCCAGCAACAGTTGCCAGGGCAAGCCTGGGCATGGCAGGGGGCTTAAGGGGGCCTGGGCCCGCCCACTTCCGCTTTGGGGGCCAGCAACAGTTGCCAGGGCAAGCCTGGGCATGGCAGGGGGCTTAATGGGGCCTGGGCCCGCCCACTTCCGCTTTGGGGGCCAGCAACAGTTGCCAGGGCAAGCCTGGGCATGGCAGGGGGCTTAAGGGGGCCTGGACCCGCCCACTTCTGCTTTGGGGGCCAGCAACAGTTGCCAGGGCAAGCCTGGGCATGGCAGGGGGCTTAAGGGGGCCTGGACCAATCCACTTCCGCTTTGGGGGCCAGCAACAGTTGCCAGGGCAAGCCTGGGCATGACAGGGGGCTTAAGGGGGCCTGGACCCGCCCACTTCCGCTTTGGGGGCCAGCAACAGTTGCCCTAGCAAGCCTGGGCATGGCAGGGGGCTTAAGGGGGCCTGGACCCGCCCACTTCCGCTTTGGGGGCCAGCAACAGTTGCCAGGGCAAGCCTGGGCATGGCAGAGGGCTGAAGGGGGCCTGGACCCGCCCACTTCCGCTTTGGGGGCCAGCAACAGTTGCCCTGGCAAGCCTGGGCATGGCAGGGGGCTTAGGGGGCCTGGACCCGCCCACTTCCGCTTTGGGGGCCAGCAACAGTTGCCAGGGCAAGCCTGGGCATGGCAGGGGGCTTAAGGGGGCCTGGACCCGCCCACTTCCGCTTTAAGGGCCAGCAACAGTTGCCAGGGCAAGCCTGGGCATGGCAGGGGGCTTAAGGGGGCCTGGACCCGCCCACTTCCGCTTTGGGGGCCAGCAACAGTTGCCAGGGCAAGCCTGGGCATGGCAGGGGGCTTAAGGGGGCCTGGACCCGCCCACTTCCGCTTTGGGGGCCAGCAACAGTTGCCCTGGCAAGCCTGGGCATGGCAGGGGGCTTAAGGGGGCCTGGACCCGCCCACTTCCGCTTTAAG